>NC_065508.1:42343712-42354395 GCF_006386435.1 Epinephelus moara | reverse complement strand
GTGCTGTTTGGGCTGAGAAAGCCATGCGTAAGTAAGGTAAAGGAGGTTATTGGGTTGGTGCAGGGAGGGGAGCAGTGAGACCTGGCATTAGGGGAGTGTCTCTGGGACGCTAGAGATCACTGTCTAGCCTCCTGGAGGTGTCGTGGGACCAACTAGACGAAACACTGGTGAAAGGAGGTTCCCACCCGATGACCCCAAAGACATGCTAGTTATCACTGCTCATTGGTTTGTATAGTTAAGCCTTGCCATATTAGCTTATCATAGGGCTTAGGTTTTTCACTGAGTGTTGATCTTTTCTCTAGAGCACAAACTTCTTGTGTTTATTTGAACTTCGCGACGGTTCTCTCCCACATCACATACTGTCTGACAAGTTGGTCTACTGCAAACACCACAATAATGAAAACAATAGAATCATTATATAAACAAGCACTTAAAATATTAGAGAAGAAACATTTCAGATTTCATCATTGTCATATACTGAATAAATATAAATTGCTTAGTTGGGAAACCTCATTATATTCAAAAACATCTGTCTGGTATATAAGATCTTGCATGGTTCAGCTCCTCCTGCTCTATCTGGACACGTTAATTTCAGATCTTCTGGTAATAGGGGTACGAGAGGTGCAGTGAGAGGAGATTGCACAATTCCCTTAAGAAAAACTACATTCAGTCAGGCAGTTTTCTCCTTCAGAGCATCACATCAATGGAATTCAGTACCACAATCAATCAGAGTATCTCCGTCATATCATTCATTCAAGCGCAATGCCAAGAAATGGCGTGTCGAAACACAAACATGTGAACATTGATGTTTGCCTCACTATTATATAGGAGCATCATGCAATTGTGGGTTATTGTCACTCAACGGTATGTGTGCCGTACAGAATGTTTATCTTGTATATAATGTGCTATCTTTAATGGGTTATTTTTTTATATATATTGGATGTTGTATTTTATTGATGCCTTTAACAACTGGCAAAGGGACTACTGATGAAAATTAGCCTCTCGGCTATTTCGGGTGCATTTTACATTTTTTTTTAAATTGTTGATTAATGTACATTGTCCCTTTTCAAATAAACAAATAAACTAAAACTAAACTAAACGTACAGTATGATTTCAATGTTAGATGGGAGAAATTCCTAAACACTGTGGCTTTAACAGGTTGACTGATACTGGGTTTTTAAAGGTCGTTTTGAAAATGATAGATTGGAACAAGAAAAGGCTGACAGCACTTTTTTTTTTTTTTTTTACATGCACTTTAAATTGTTTATAGTTGTTACGTTAAGTAAACTCTGACATGAATTTGTGTAGTTTACCTTTTTTTAAACCTAAAAAAAAACAACTAAAAATAAATATCCCATTGTAATACAACTGGGTGCTGGGTGCAATACAGTAAAGAATCAGCAAAACTTAGGTAAGTGTGGGTCAATGGGTTATATGCAAAGCAGCCATCTTTGACAAAATTATAGACGGACCAAGATTGCTGCTGTGCAAAAGATGTACACCCCCCCCAAGTTTCAGGTTTCAGGCTCAGGAAAATTAATCCCTGCAGTACTATGGTTTTGACGAAAACCAGATTGAAATTTATCAAAGATATTAATTCCTTCAACAGCTTGGAGAAGCTGCTTGGCAACAAGTTTTTCCAGTATTTTGGAAATGAAAGGTAATTTTGAGATTGGTATGAAATTGTTCAAAATGGCCGGATCAAGGCCGGGACTTTTTTTTAGGAGTGGCTGGACACCGGCTGTCTTAAACTGATCAGGGACATAACCAGAGGTGAGGGACATGTTTATAATAGTGAGTACAGCAGGGCCAATGACAGGAAGGCTCTTTAAAAAGAATTTGGGGGGTAAGATATCAAGATTGCAGGAAGACAGGCACAGATGAGAAATTGTCTCTATAAGGTTTTGCATGGTAATGGGGGCAAAATGGGTTAGTAAATTTTAAACACTACTAGGTGGATCAAAAGTGGTGGATGGGAGCGCAATGGTGGATCTAATTCTATTGATCTTGTTGACAAAAAATGATAAATGCAATTCACAGTCTTCATTTGAGGTGGCAGAGATAGTAACAGGAGCGGGTTGTACAAGTTGATTGATTGTGCAAAATAGAACTCGGGGATTGTGTTTATTAGTGGTAATTAAGTCTGAGAAATAAGCTTATCTGGCATCCTTGTTTTTTGGATTGAGTTAAGTTAAAAGTTCTTTCATGTATTGAAAGTAAACATTGAGTTTTGTATTTTTCCATCTGCTCTCAGCCCTCTTGCATTCCTGCTTACAGCTACGGATAGCATCATTTATCCATGGTGATGATTTGGTAGCTGAAGAGGAAATACAGCGAGTGCTGTACGGAGCAGTGGGTGAAAACAGTGCTGTTTGAGTACTGTTTACGGTGGAAACGCTAAATGGACCTAGGGTCTAGGTGCCATGTCTGAAGGGTTACTTTTGGTTCCAAAGGTACTATACTGGAAGTGTTTGGTGGAAACAGGAATCAAGTGTCAGACTTCAAAGATGTGATGTGATGTGATGTGATGTGGGTGTGTCACATCGACTGACCGCGTCGAATGCTCCTAGTTTTGCGACACTGTTTACCGTACAGGACATCAGCTGATCTGCTAAACTATCACTTGCCGCTGGTCTGCTGATAGCTATGGTTGTGAGTTGCACCCATTCTTAAGTAGATTATAAAATAACACAGAGGCCCTGAAGTCTGCCCCAAGACAACAAGCTCTTTATACTGTTGCCTCCCACATTGTTGATGTCATTGCATCACAGCTTCACTCCTTCTGTTCTTACCTTTCACAATAAAAGCCTAAGATATATAAGCTATACTGCATCATTAATAACAAGAGGGAATTTATTCATATGCTGAGGCTGTGATGATGAGTTGTTCAATACATTAAAATAAATTTGGTAAATAATTCAAAATGTGCTCCACCCCAACCAACTACAACAGTCAAATTCTGCTTTTACATGAATGCCAGAGGGCAATAATCTAATGGCATCGTATACAATAGCCTAATGTAACACTTACAGGGGACATTTCTCTCATTTCTCTCTACTTTGAAAATTTAATGCATATTTTCCTAGTTGTATACTTTTACTTAAATAAGCTTTTCAACATGCTTTTCATCACATTGTGACAGAGTATTTTTAAGATATTTTTTGGGATATTTTTGCCTTTAATTGACAGGACATGTAAGCGTGAAGGGGGGAGAGAGAGAGAGGGAATGACATGCAGTAAAGGGCCATAGGCTAGAGTCAAACCCAGGCCGCTGCGGCATCAGCCTTGTACATGGGGCGCCTGCTCTATCCACTAATCCACCGACACCCCGTGACAGAGTATTTTTACAGTGTGGTATGAGTATTTTTACCAGAGTAAAGGATATAAATATTTCCTCTGCTGCTCTAAGTTCTGTCTGAATGTTTAGGGTGAAACACTACTCACGTAACATACCTGCTACAGTGGGGAAGATCATTTCACACCATGAAAATCTCAAAACAACGACCAAAGGAGGAACAGGAGGGTAAAATAATTCACTGAGCCAAGGTGGTCTGAGAAAAATATATCGCACATTAAGCGCACATACACACACTCACACACAGTGAACTTATATTAAGAGAGCAAGCCGGGAAGGTCCTTACGCGCTGTGGCTGTCCCAAAACCTGGTGCAAATAAGTTAGCAGAGATCCTGAGCATCTGACAGCTTGCGGTGCGTGTATCGCCTCTTTATGCTGATGACTGTGTGTAGAACTGCCCAGAGCTGACAGTGTATTGCGGGCTGCCAAACCTGTTCAATATTGAATGAGTTAGAGAAAATTAAGTATAAGACAAGACAAGACAAGACAAGACAAGACAAGACAAGACAAGACAAGATAAGATATACTTTATTGATCCCCCAGGGGGGAAATTCAAGTATCACAGCAGCACAAGACAAAATCATTAAATAGACATTAAATAGAATAAGATTAAAGAGAAAAAATAAAAAATAAAATTAAAGATAATAATAGATAAATAAAAGATAAAATAAAATTGCTACATCAATAAAATTGCTACATCAGATGAATAAAGTGACTAAAAAATGGCAGACAAAGTGCTGAATGAAATAAAGTGACAGGTGGCAGATAAAGGGTCATTATTGGACAAATGCAAGAAAGGTCCGTTCAGAGCAAGCTGTAGCTTAAAGGCGCCATATGTATGAATGTGGCCAAAACGGTTACTGCACTCAAATTCAAAATACTGCTGCGAGTCGTGTCCGCCCCCCGTTCGAGCAAGTCCGGCTTCTCTGCTGCTAACGCTGCTGCCGGGATACAGCGGAAGAGGAGCCGGCTGCTAATGCTATGTACCGGGACACTGCTAAAGCTGCTTGCCGTGCTGCTAATGTTTGTTTCTCAAAAAAATCAGTCAGGTCGATGACCCACCTGCACATGGGCTACAATGTATGATTGAAAATGAATAACAGTTGAAAGTATTCGAAATGTCCATCCTCGTCTAGCTATGATGCTAGTTAACCAACTTTGGCTAAAGCTTACCTGTCGAGGAGAAGAGTAGCCACTTCGACATCCGGTTTCAAATTCCTCTCCGCTTTCAACCGTCTCCACCATTCAAAAGCATCTCCTATATAGACCCTCACTTTGCCTCGAGTTTTGTCTTGGCGTTTTTGGGAATCATAACGAGGTTGTTTGGGTTTAGTCGCACCGTCAGCCATTGTAGCTCAGCCTCAGTTGTAACTGGTAACTCGGATGCTGAGACTCTACTGACTGCTAGGGTTGGGTACTGAAATTCGGTTCCAAGTAGGAACCGAATCAAAAATGGCGGGTACCGGGTACCCATAAAAATGATTTACTTTCGGTTCTGCTTATCGGTTCCTAGACGCACTAATAACCTTTCTTACAGTGGCTGCTTATTCAGATACGTATCTGCCAGGACCTGTCTGTTACGTGACTACGTCATGCATTCACGTTGAACTTCAACACACCAGAGAAACTGGAAAAAAAAAAAAAAAAAGCGATAGAAGAGGAAAGTGCAACATATGTGATAAGTTAATTAGCTGCAAGACAGGTTGCATGTCAAATTTGACAAAACATTTATGACTGCATGGCATCGACCTGAAAGACTGTACAGTGTTTGATGTACTGCGGCCGTCAACACCAGACACAGCCAGTGCTAATGTTGCTACAAGCAACGTTAGTACCTGGCCAGCAGCCCCAACAGAGACACCGTTCACGTTGGCAAAAAAGAGGCTGACAAAAGATAAAACTGAGGAGCGTCACCAAGCGGTAACAAAGTTTGTGGTTAAAGGACTACATCCCTTCTCAGTCGTCGAGTCTCCGTCATTCAGGTAAGTTAGATAATGTAACGTCGCCTATTTCCATCCTAAATCCTGTGGCAAAAATACCCTATTTTGTATCATGCATGTGTATTTCTCTGCAAACGTCAATGACATATATCAACTATAAAATGAATGACCTAGTTCAGAATTAAAATCCAAACGAATCTATAAATAGAATAAACACAAAATAGGCATTCTCTATTCATTTAAAATATTTTCAACTCTTACAATTGTGTATTTTTGCTACACTGTGTTACTGATCTCCTAACATCAAAACAATGTGATTTAGGTTGGAAATGGACGAGGTTTAAGTTTGTAGAATAAAATAAAAGATTTGAAAACTTGTACAATAACAGTTACTGTTATGTTCAATCTTTATTTACAGGGAGATGACCAGGGCCCTAAATGCAAACTACACACCTCCCTCCAGAGATATTTTGGCAAATCATTTAATTCCTGCCTGGTACAAGGTGGGAAAGTCAAACATTATATCTGAGCTCAATGATGTCAGCAAAGTTGCCATAACCAGTGACGGCTGGACAAGCTTGACCCAAGACCATTATCTTATAGTGACAGCACACCATATCGTAGAGGGAAAGATGAAACAGAAAGTTCTCAGAACAAAAGCTGTCTATACATCACAAACAGGACCAGCGCTGGCTGAAGAGATTAGTGACATTTTGCAAGAATTTGGCATAATCGACAAAATCGCAGCTGTCACTGTTGATAATGCAACTAACATGAATGTGGCAATAAAAAGGCTACAATTCATAAAGCTAGCCTGTTTTGCACACACACTAAATCTGGGAGCACAAAGTGTCTATTCTGTTGCATCAGTGGCCAAATGGACAGCCAAGATCAGAGATGCTGTGGTCTGGATGAAGAGGTCATCCATGGCAAAGATTGTGCTCAAAGAGAAACAGTAAGTATCCCTCAGTTTGTCTTACAGAACAGCTAATTAGTGCAAAATAATAATAACTAAATCTATTTTCCTGTGATTTTCTGTTTGTGTCACACTGTAGATCTGCCTCAGCATGCCCTGATCCTTGATGTGAGGACCCGTTGGAACTCCCTCTACATGATGATGAAACCATTCCTCGAGCAATTTCCTGCAATTCAGGCAGCCTACCATGATCACCGTCTGAAGAAGCCATTGGAGAGGGACCGGCTTGCTCGACTGACAGATGAAGACTTCAGAAAGGCAGAGGAGTTCATACATCTGATGGCAGTCTTGTACACATCCACACTCTGTATTTCATCTGAAACGAGCCCTACATGCGGTCAGATCCTGCCAATTCTGAAGAAACTTGAGATGCATTACACTGCATTAGACCCACGTTTCAAACACACTGTGGAGGACAGCACTGTATGGGAGCGGGTCAAGGAGAAGATGATGGCAGGAAAGTCGACTGAGTCTGAGCAGCCAACAGAGCATCACTGTGGAGAAGATGGTGTGATGCTGTCAGAGGGGGAGGAAGAAAGAGAGAATGAGGAAGAAGAAGGAGAGCAGATTGAGGAAGAGGAGAATACGCCACCTCCCTGCAAGAGGGCTACAAAGTCTCCACTGGAGGAGCTTTTTGCTTATGAAGACAACCTGAAAACTGAAATCCTGTCAAGCAGAACCACATCCATCCAGCACCAAATTGAGACAGAGCTGAAGATGTACAAAGAGATGCCACCACTGCTGATGTCTGATGACCCTGCTGCCTGGTGGTGGAACAACAGAACCACATACCCTTCTCTATCAGAGGTGGCCTTTTTGTATTTGTGTGTTCAGGCATCCTCAACCCCTAGTGGGAGGGTTTTCTCCACTGCTGGTGACACCATTTGCGCAGAAAGATCACGCATACTACCAGAAAAGGCTGATATGCTGATTTTTCTTAACAAGAACTGTTGATTTGGATACTTTAACATACCCTCTCTTTATGTTTTTTTATGATTTTGCTGTTTATGAACAGCTGTTATGCACTGAATACACTTAAGATGCATTTTACCCTCATTGCTGCTTGGACGTGATATGTGTGCAGAATGTGCACCACGGGATGCACTTTATTTTTTAGTTCTCATTTCTCAGGGATGTTTTACTTTGATTTTAAGCAGCTGTTATGCACTGAACTGAATGGACTTAAGATGCATTTTACCCTCATTGCTGCTCAGACATGACATGACTTGTGTGCAGAATGTGCACCACGGGATGCACTTTAATTTTTATTTCTCAGGGATGTTTATTTTGATTGTAAGCAGCTTTTATGTACTGAATGCACTTTACTTTATTTCTTGATGTTTATTTGCTGTTTTACAGTGAATGCAATGCAGTTTAGTATTTTAGCACTAATGCTGCTCAGACAGGATTTTATTTTTGTCAAACATTTTCTTAATAGGTAAAGGAATAAAGTTACTTTTATTAAATAAATATTTGACCTTTTATTTTTCACTATTTTGGAATTGAAATAAGGAATCGTTAGGAACCGGAATCGATAAGCAGAACCGGAATCGGATTCATAAAAATCCTAACGATACCCATCCCTACTGACTGCGAGACTGGTAGACGGCGGTGGGTGGCGCAACAGGCAAAAACACAAATTCAAAACATAAACATGATTTGCAGATCGTAAAAATTTTTTTTTAAATGCGAATATTCTGGCTGTAAACATTATAAATGTTATATTAACATTATTCCTTAGTCTCTGTGACATATTAGGATGATTTTACGACTATTTGCTTTAGATTTCTTACATATAGCTCCTTTAAGCCAAACCACTGTTTGTACAGTCTGATGGCGGTGGGCACAAAGGAGCATCTGAATCGTTCAGTTCTGCACCTGGGCGGGATAATCCACTGGCTGAATGAGCTGCCCATCAGCCACAGCTCGTCGTGCAGGAGGTGAGAAGGATTGTCCAGGATTGCACAGATTTTGTCCTTCACCTTCCTCTCAGCCACTGTCTCCAGACTGTCCAGGTCCAGTCCCACCACAGAGCAGGCTTTCCTCACAAGCTTGTTGAGCCTGTTGACCTCACCAGTCTTAACTCCACCCCACCAACACACTACAGCAAAGAAAAGTGCACTGGCAACCACAGACTGGTAGAAGGTCATGAGGAACCCACTACAGACGCCAAACGATCTGAGTCTCCTCAGGAAGAACATCCTGCTCTGTCCTGGGGCAGGTTGCCTCCGGTTCCTCTGATAGTCCACCACCTCCTTAGTCTTACTGATGTTGAGTTGAAGGTGGTTTCGGTTGTTCCACGCGACAAAGCCCTCAATCAGTCCTCTGTACTCCTCTTCGTCATCATTGCTGATGCATCTGACTATAGAGGATTCGTCGGAAAAGTGTTACTTGACACCACCTCAGATACGCAGCCATCCACCCTGACGTACTACGGACAGCCTGTGAGGTAATCCAAAATCCAGGCAGTGATGTCCAGGTGAAGGCAGGGCGGCAGTAGCTCACTCCGTAGGGACTTGGGTTGGGAACCGGAGGGTCGCCTGTTCGAGTCCCTGTCCGGACCAAAATATGGAGTGTGGACTGGTGGCTGGAGAGGGGCCAGTTCACCTCGTGGGCACTGCCGAGGTGCCCTTGAGCAAGGCATCGAACCCCCCAACCGCTCCGGGCGCCTCACCAAGGGCAGCCCCCTCACTCTGACATCTCTCCACTTTGTGCATGTATAGGTCCTGTTTGTGCATGTGTGTCTTTTGGACCTGTGTGTAATTGACAAGCAAGAGTGAAAACATTGAATTTCTCCTCAGGGGGATTAATAAAGTAAATAAAACTTAAAAAAAAAAAAACTTGCCTCTCAGGAGGCTGGGCTGAATGCTGTTGAAGGCACTGGAAAAGTCAAAGAATATGACTCTCACAGTGCTTCCAGCACTCTCCAAGTGAGACAGAGCCTTGTGAGTGAGGAAGATGATGGCATCCTCCACACTGCTGGTAAGCAAACTGCAGGGGGTCCAGGAAGGCAGAGAGCAGTGGCCTCAGGTGCTGGAGAACAAGCCTCAAATGGCTTCATGGCATGTGACGTTAGTGCCACCGGCCTGTAGTCATTGAGAGTGCTGGGATGTCCTTTCTTAGGCCCTGTTTAGACGACAATGGTTTCTCTAAAGACGGAAAAGTCTGTCCTTTGCGTTTTAAAAACTTCTGCGTTTATATGACGACGTTATTGAAACGATCCCTATTCACATGGAGCCGCAAAATCCACTGGAAACGCTGTAGTATGCACGCATGCGAATGGGTGGCAGTGTAAATTTGCAAAGCAACACCACGGCATGATGCCATGCGCCTGCGCTGAAGCGCCTTCCTCTACAACGCGGTGATACAAACCAAAACAAAGAAGACACAGTGTCAAAAGCATGCACAGATAACTTTGTCTGGATGGACGACGAGGTGGAGTTGCTACAGTAATATATCTACACTTCACTTCAAATCAACAGGGTGAGCAGCACAAACAGAGCTCGGTATTGTTGTTGTGACGGTCGGTGTGCCTAGTGACTGGAACTGTAACGCGCATGTGCGAAAAGTCTCCGTTTTCAGAGGAACTGCATACTGCAAGTTTACATGACAACGGAGATGCTGCCGTTTCCAAAAAGTTGCACTCTGGAACCTGTTTTCAAAACGTTGCGTTTTCAGGCACCCAAAACAGATGACACAAATATTTAATGTTCGGGGGAGGATTTGCAGCAGCTATTATTGGTGGTCAAAAGTGAATTGCAAAAAATAAAATGTTGGTTTGATGTAAACAAATTATCGTTAAACCTGAACAAAACTAAGTTTATGATATTTGGAAATCGTCAAATTAAGCAAGAAGTACATTTGGAAATTGAAAATGTTGAAATCTAAAGAGTTTACCAAATTAAGTTTCTTGGTGTTTTAACTGATCATAAGCTCTGCTGGAAACCTCACATAAAATATTTGTGCTCCAAAGTATCCAGAAGCATTGGAATACTGGGTAAAACTAAATACGTTTTAGATCAGAAATCACTTCAAATTCTGTACTATGCACTTACTGATCCATATCTGTCCTACTGTGTTGAGGTATGGGGAAATGCATACAAAAGCACTTTACAAAAGATTTGCACTTTACAAACAGAGTCATAAGGATGGTTCATCATGCTGGGTACCTTTTATCCTTTGTTTTTAAAATCGGGTATTTTAAAATTCAGGGACCTAGTTAAATTCAAAACTGTTCAAATTTTGTTTTAAGAGCCAGTGTGTAATATTTGGCATGGTTTATTGTAAAAATCTGAATCTGAATCTGAATATTCTACCCATTAATATGTTTATATAAGTGTATAATCGCTATAAAATAAAATTCGTTTGGTTTTCGTAGCCTTATAATTATGCTTTTATATATATACAGTTA
>NC_065508.1:42327939-42336061 GCF_006386435.1 Epinephelus moara | reverse complement strand
TGAAGCTGTCGATGAGCAGGGGGAGGGGGAGGAAGACAGGTCGCTGCTGGGGAGGGGAGCAGAGTCAACAGCAGTGTGAATGGATACAGTGATGGTGGGTGGGGACTCGGATCCACAGACAGAGCTCACAGGGGGGTTTGTTGTCTGAAACCTATTGAAGAATAAAGCCCCTTTGACACTGCCAGATTTTCCATGAATGTTGGGCCATTTTGCCAGCAAGCTGCGAGTGTTTAAACACACAAAGCCGGATTGGCGAGTTGATCCGAGGTGCCCAATTTTCCGCCTCGTAGGGTAGTCATGTTGGCGGAACCCTTTTAGTGTAAAAAGACCGAGGTGGCCTTCCGCAATGGGAGGGGCTGTTGATGACTTGTGGGAGGAGCTGTTGATGACGCCGCACGTGCGAGCCACTGGTGGTAGATAACCAGGAACAGCTGATAGCAGGAATTAGCGAGCAGCTAGTAGCAAGAGCGAAACGCAAACCTGACAAGACACTGTAAAGATGAGCAACTGAGGAGACAAGGAATTGCGCACCCTCCTTGCCCTCGCAAACGAAGAGGCCATTTGCCGTCAGATGACAGGAACGGTGAAGAACGAGCTGACTTACGAGAGAATCACCGAAGGACTAACTAGCCTCGGCTTCCCTCCCACGTCACTGTTTACGTCACACGCTGTGCTACACGTTTTGTTACTTGCTCACACCCCCCATTGCCCCGAAAAAGGCGCATTCTGTATAAACAAAAGTAGGTAGGTGGCATTTTGCCGCACTCCCCGATTTTGTTTTTATACTGCCATGGGTGAAAGAAGACTGGGCTTTCCTGTAAATCTGCACAATTCCTATCTAAAAAGGGCTTAAGTTTAGCTCTGCTGCAAATTCTGGGCCACCTTTGACTCCAGGTGTGAATTTCCCACAGCCTGTCATTGTCGTCATCTCATTCCACACCTCTTTTGTGTTGTTCTGTCCCATCTTGGCCCCAATCTTGTAGCTGTTTTTGGCCTCCTCAGTCTCCTCCTCAGCTCCTTCTGAACAGCCCTGAGTTCCTCGTGATCCTTGGACATGAACACCCTCTGCTTCCTGTTAAGAAGGCCTTTAATTTCTTTATTGATCCATGGCTTGTTTTTTTGGGACAATGTTGTCCTCATAGAATTGTATGTAGTCCGTAATGCAATGAGAGAGACCCTCCATGTCATCGCTAAAGTCTTCTATAAAAAATCCCCAGTCTGTGACATTAAAACACTCCTGCAGTGCCTCCTCTGTGCCATCAGACCAGACGTTAACAGTCCTTGTGCTGGCCGCCTGCTGTTCCCTCATCAGCCTGTAAGTGGTGTCAAGGAGTATCAGGTTGTGGTCTGAGTCATCAAGTGGATGGAGAGAAGAAGAATTATATCCTTTCTCCACGTTGGCATACAGAAGATCCAGGATTTTATTCCCTCTCATTGCACAGTCCACATATTGTGTGAAGTTGGTCAGGACAAGAGAGAGAGAGACTTGATTGAAGTCCCCACTGATCAGGATGAGAGCGCTGGGGTGCTGCATCTGTAGTCCTGTGATCACTGAGTGGATGACATCACTCGCGCTGGCTGCAACAGCTGGGAATGTAAGCAACCACCATGATGGTGTATGAAAATTCTCGCAGTAGATAGTATGGCCGTAGTCCCACCGCCAGGAGCTCTACATCAGGAGTACACACACAGTCCTTTACGGTTACATGTCCAGCGTTAAACCACTTAGTATTAACAAAGATAGCAAACCCCCCTCCTCTCTTCTTGTCGCTCTGCTTCCCCCGGTCCAAGGCAGATCAGCCGGGTAGACTGATAACACTGTCCGGTATATTCCCATGTTGCCATGTCTCCGTGAGGCAGAGCATGCTGCACTCCCTGTACACACACTGGTTGTTTACAAGGGCTGCCAGTTTGTCCGTTTTGTTGGTGAGTGACCTCACATTCCCCATTATGATAGAGGGCAAAAAGGGCTTGAATGTCCTGTCTCTCAAAATCCTCTCTCTGACCTTAGCGCCGGCTTTCTTCCCATGGTGGTTGCCCCTCCATATCTCCTCAGGAATCCGCCCAGCAGGGATGTCGGCTTCATGTTTGAGATGGAGTCATTCCTCGCGAGTGTACGTTAACATAGTTAACAGTAAAGAAAACCTACGCTAAGAAAAAAGGAATTACTCCCCAGTAATACTACAACTAGAACGCTGCAGCAATACAACATAAATTAGCAGGAAAAAAACCCTATAAAACAGAAGTTAAAGATACGAAAAAGAAGCAAAAAGAGTGTAAATAGTCAGAGCTGCTGCAACAGGCTGCCGACCCCCCACGTCATCTTGGTAGTTACGTATCACGCAGATAGAAGCAAATAAAAGGACAAGATAAAGCCCATGATGCTGCTGTACATAGTTTCATTCCTCCAAGCAGAGCTATGCAGGAGAACAGAGCTCTCTGAGCAGCCACCAATATCAGCCGGGGACGTCCCACGGTGAGACAAATGTGTTGTCATGTTTCAAAAACAAAACCTTTCCTCATCACTGTCTGGAAAAATACAAATACTTCATAAACAAGTCAAGTCCTCTTAAGTCATCTGTCTCACATCAAAATCAAGTCTCAAGTTATGAATACTACTCAAGTCTGACTCTAGTCTGACTCTAGTCAAGTCACATGACTCCAATCCCCCACCACTGAAAGTATGTCTCCAGCAGTGAAAAGGCAGCCTCTCCGTTGCTGCAGGGAAAGCTGAGAACCTGAGCGAACTGGGCACAGAATTTTTGAGGTAAAACAGACTGAGCAGAGAGTTATTTTCTTCATCACAGATTTGGTTTAAGTTGGTTAATGCTGCAGTGTGTTGGTCAGACAGTCTTGTTTGTTAACTTCACTGCCGATCGCTGCTCCACTCCATTAACGTTTGCCTCTGGGTGATGGCGTAGAAAGTAGTCACAATGTATTTTCATGTTTGTCTCACGAATGTAATTATTTGGACATTAAATTAGGACAAACTTGTAAATGCTGCCTTTAGGGAAGAAGCATTACAAATTAACTCCAGCGTGTCCGGGTGCTGCAGTGCCATCGCAGTTGAGCTCCATCACTTTTGTTCTGTCAGCATCATATTATTTATAAACATTTAGATAATCAATCATTAATATTTGTGAATCGATGCCCAATCATCAACGTCTGTATTGCGATGCATCTAAGAGTTGATTTTCTCCCCTGGTTTCCCCTGCTTGTTACACAATCATTGTTTAAAAGTTTAACAGTTACACAAGATTAGGACTATATGGAATAGTCAAAATAATTCAATCAATCAATCAATCAATTTTATTTATAAAGCCCAATATCACAAATCACAATTTGCCTCACAGGGCTTTACAGCATACGACATCCCTCTGTCCTTAGGACACTTGCAGCGGATAAGGAAAAACTCCCCCCCAAAAAAAAACCTTTAACAGGGGAAAAAAACGGTAGAAACCTCAGGAAGAGCAACTGAGGAGGGATCCCTCTTCCAGGACGGACAGACGTGCAATAAATGTCGTACAGAACAGATCAACATAATAAATTAACAGTAATCCGTATGACACAATGAGACAGAAAGAGAGACAGAGAGAGAGAGACAGAGACAGAGAGAGATGCAGGACAGACAGTAACGGTAATAGCTTACAACAACATTAATGAAAGTAATAATATTATAATTATGATTCTGGCTATTGTGGTACAATATGTTGAAAGTATATATTAATATTAAAAATTAAGTTCCATGTCTTTTCCTACACACTTTTCCCTGACATTGATGGAAAACATCATGAGGTCAAGGAAAATATAAAAGAGAATTCATAAGGAAATGACAATCATGGGGCTAATACCCCTTTCTGACAATCAAGGGCTGGTTTAACTTGGTTCAGCCTGTCAGCCCAGCGCAGCAGGGATTTGCTTCCCCATTACAACAGGGCTACCCACTTGAAGGTGTGTCTTTAACTTGTGACGGCTTACCTTGAGTGGTGATGTTTAAAAACTTTGGGTTATCCATGGTTTAAGTAAGATTCTTCACAATAAATGTCCCCAGTTATGTAGAAGTAAAGTAAAATAAGTAAATGATGGGTTTTCCATAGCAGTTACTTAACATGACTTACACAGCTGAAAGCAAATATGAAACAGTAAAATAAAGCAGATATCTAAAGTAAAAACGAAGCACTGGAGGGAAACTAATCTCCAAACCACAAAGATTTGGTTAGAAGCTACCAATGTACTGAGAGCTGAACACACAGAGACTTTTAAAAAGCCCTTCTTTCTGGTCTTCTGCAGACATAGGTGAGTAGAGTCTCGCAACAGGCTTGTTTGAGGGGGAAAGGGGGGTCATTGGGGGTTGACTGCTGTAGGCGGGCTGTCACCGCTATCCGCTTGGATGCAGGCGGCTGGCTTTCAGTCTTACAGAGAAAATCAATCTCTGGAGCGATTCAGCGTGGCACTGTGAATCTTAACTGATAATGGAAACAAAAATTGGTATGCCATGGCTTGACTCAGCTTGGCCAAAAGTGACAGTGGAAAGGACCCATAGGAGAAATCGACAACATTTTCACTGGGCTCCATAATTTTGCAACCGTTTATGTTATCGATATGACCTGCTGTGGTGAAGCTGCAATGTTCCAAATCTGGATTGCTAAAAGCACATCTGAGACACTTGACCCAGTGTGTTACTACCCTATTGTTTTATTTATGCAGGCTGTATAAATGTAGACAACCCTGTGAAAAAAATGGTGATCTCTCCTTAGCATTTAGAGAATTCCACCAGCTCTTATCATGGCTGCCACTGAGATACTTTGGGTCATTTCACTCAGGCAGGAAAGAAAAAAAAGACTTTTAGACTGCAGCCTAAGAGTCTACAGCCATGCTAGGAGACTTGCCTTGTTGGGGGCAGCTGCTGTCCCATTGTGCCACCGGGAGGTCCTGATGAGTCAATGTCTTCCACTGGGGAGGTGCACACTGGCTTACTGGAGGCAAACTCCATGGCATACTGGAGGACATCTGCCAGAGGAAACCTCTTGGGGCCTGAGCCATAACTCAGATACCTGAGAGAGAACAGAGAGAGAGAGAGTGAGAGTCAAAGAGATGCAGGGAAGTCAAAGGAGAGAGTATCAAAAAGAGGGCATAGTGACAGATGAAGAAAGAGAGGGAATTGCCAGCATGAGAAATAACTCTTGGTGGTTGTCTCAAGAGCTTTGTTGACCTTGGCTAAACAAAAAGTGATTGGTCTTCAAGTAGTACCTCTCCAGTCGCTGTTGAAGCAGTGTCAGATGCTCTTTTAGCCTCTTGATCTCCTCCCTCTTAATCCGAGTTATTTCTCTGTTCCTATCCATGTACCTAACAACACAAAGAGCACAGCAAAAGTTTCATTCTTTAAGAGACTTGGGATTCATGTTATTTAATGCAGAGAAAAACAGTGTAGAATCTATAATACTATTTCTATTACCTGTCCATGTAGAGGACAGAGGGGAACTCTAGCTTGTTGTGGATCTTCTCAGGTCGTCCCAGTGCTTGGTTAAACTCAAATCTTGACAGTTCAAAGGTCAACACAGGAGGGAGTTCTGTGAACCAATGCTGAAACAAAGTTGGATGTTAACTTTGAGATTCAGTCTCCTATTGTGTCACAATATAGAGTTTGGTATTGGTAAGATATTTTCCCTGAAGAATCATTGTTTTTCACAGATCCTCAACAAAATTTTGTTTTCAATATCACCATCTGAGAAATTTTTTTTTGGTTATTGATGCGAGTTTGAGCTGCATTTCAACATGGTATGGATGCATTACTAATGAGATAACCAAATCTTTGATTACATAAGTCATTTCATACCTTCATTAACAACATCATGTTCAGTTTCATTTAAATTTATGGATATAAGATATATCCAGGATGTCAAACTGACTCAGCAGCAAAAACAAGTTAAAAATATAGTCCCAAGTGGCAATTTCAGGGTTCAAGCCAGCATGGACCTTGAAAATTGAAGGCTGGGTAGCACCAAGGCTTTTCACAATTTAGGATGCCTGCATAAAGATTATCAACAGGCCTTATGTCCAAATGCACGTCCAAATCTCTATCGGGCCATGCTTTTCTCTGGAAACAGTTGCTTCCTATTGGTCAACTGCATTTAATTTTCTGAACATGCTTTAATGGCTTAGTTAAAAAAGTCCAGTAAGTTTGGTAATGTTTGAAAAACCTAGGGCTGTAGTCTCTTGGTCGACTAGTCGATTATTTGGTCGATATGCTCTCATCCAACCAAATTCTCATTGGTCGAATAATCGCTGTGTTACTTTCACAAGGAGAAAAGTGCTACATCAATAACTTCCCAGGATTAATCCATTATTTCCTGCGGCAGGAGAGACAGGCTAAGTTACTTGTGAAAATGGGGGTGTATTCAAAACACCCTCGTTGTTGACAGAAAGTTGAACTCGCAGGGCGTCGGTGGCTTAGTGGTAGAGCAGGCGCCCCATGTACAAGGCTGTTGCCGCAGCGGCCCGGGTTCGACTCCGGCCTGTGGCCCTTTGCTGCATGTCACTCCATCTCTCTCTCTCTCTCCCCCTTTCACGCTCATCTGTCCTATCGATTAAAGGCTTAAAAATACCCCAAAAAATATCTTTAAAAAAAAAAAAGAAAGTTGAACTCGCCCACCCTGACGCTCAGCGTTGTGGTAACACAGACCTCCTGTCTCTCGCCGTATACTGACACCGTGAAGACACTAAAGCCTCCACTAAAATAGCATTTTAAGTCTTGTGTGATATATCCTTTAGGGATTTATACTTTGGGATTTATCCTGGCTTCATATGAACATAGGAAATCACTGCTCATCGCTAGGCTAAATCATACAATGTAAAATGCCATAGGCTGGCGCTAATAACGTTAGCATGTTGTATTTGCTTGGAAAACGTGTTTAGTATAAGACAGTTGTTTTGTTGGTGAATCTTGTGAGTTGTAATGGAGCGAAATTGTGTGCCGTTACCTTTGTTACATGTTGCTATTGTCCCTGGTTTTATATGAGAAGAGGAAAGGATCGCTAGACGCTAGGCTAATTTATACAATGTAAAATGCCATAGACCTGTGCTAATAATGTTAGCATGCTGTACTGTGGGGGAAATGTGTCCAGATAAAGACAAGTGTTTCTCTGTCAATGCTGCAAGTTATAGTGAAGCCAATTTGCGTACTTGTGTTTGAAATTGTCTCTATTAAGCCATATTTAATGTGTGTTTTGAATCAACTAAACCTTACAGCACTTAACAGTCCTCCACCGCCGACTAGCGTTTTGGAGGTGTCAATGCAGAGTGACACAGACACACCACTGCAGAAGTAAAAATAACGTGCAGATTTTTTTTCCCATGACTAATCGATTAGTCGAAGATTATGTATGACTTTAGTCGACCAAGATTTCTTTGGTTGACTACAGCCCTAGAAAAACCGTCATTGATTAATTGACAAATTTTGTGTAATGCCATTGCACTTCTTTGGAACTGGTGGCACCCCCTACTGCCCGATTTCAAAATTATTTTACAACACACTGCATATACTACGTTGCGAAAAACTGAAAAAAAAAAAAAAAAAGGTTCACTCTGTAAAAATATCTGCAAAAAAAAATATAAGGAAGACTGTTACTGCTGTTATTTAGTGAAACCAAATAAAGGAAAGATGTCAACAAAATTCAAATAAACACAAGAAGTTTGTGCTCTAGAGAAAGGATCAGCACTCAGTGAATAACCTCCTAAGTCCTATGATAAGCTATTATGGCAAGGCTTAACTAGACAGAGCTCTGGGTGCTTCATCTGACATTTCCTTCACTGTCTTCCTCAAACTCTGTCCCCGCACTCCGAGTTCCCCCAGGAGCGAGACAGCTGATCTTGCTATGAATCCCCTACACCCAGCTCAATGAAATAAACTATCCGTTGACTCACTGACCACAACACTATGTCAAGCCTCTGCTCGGTACAAACTATTTCCTGGGGAATAACAAGCTTTCCCCCTAAATCTACTTGCATTTCCCAATCACAAGCACCTTCTAGGCGGCCACACCCTTGCCTCCTTACTAACTTATCCCTTCTGTATTTCTCCCCCTCACGGACAAACTGAATTGCTAAACTCCTATTCTTAACA
>NC_065508.1:42324580-42327584 GCF_006386435.1 Epinephelus moara | reverse complement strand
TCCTAATATAAGAGCTAACCGACCTTTCAATTCTCTCCACAACGGATATTGGAATTTCATAAACTGACAATGGCCACATTAACCTAGGATATAGCCCAAATTGCAAACACCACAACTTCAACTTTCCTGGAAGTTCTGATTTATCTATTCTATCCAATCCTTCAGCCACATCTTTTCTAAATTTCACCACCTGTTCCTTATCATTCAACTCTACATTGAACCACCTACCTAAGCTCTTAACAGACTTTTCCCTAATTGTTGGGATTTCCTCATCATCTATGACAAACTTCCTATCACTTAACTTCCCTCTACATATCGAGATGCTTCTAGACTTACTAGGCTTGATCTTCATGCTGGCCCACTTGAGATTCTTATTTACCTTCTCTAGTAGCCTCGTTGTACATGGCACTGTTGTGGTCACCAGTGTCATGTCATCCATGTAAGCCCTAACTGGTGGAAGATGCAACCCATTCTGCCGTCTCTCCCCACCTACCACCCACTTAGAAACCCTGATGATTACTTCCATCGCCACAGTAAATGCTAATGGAGAAACTGTACACCCAAAAAAGAAAAGAAAAGCAAAAGAACTGATGAAAGTATCTATAAAGACCTGAACCAGTGAGGCGTATTATGGTCTGCAACAGGAATTTAACTACTTTTGACTCGGTCTTCACTTGGTCTCGATTGCTTTTGGACTTTGTCTTGAATGGTCTTGGACTTGACTTGAACTATTAAGTTGGTCTTGACTACAGCCCTGTCTCAAATATTTATGATTTCACACTTATCACCTCTGCTTACCATTACAAAAGCCTGTATTTCTATATGATGTGGATGGAGTGTCACTTCCGTTCTTTTTTTTCCCCGTTCTTTTTTTTCCCCGAGGGGAAATTCAATTTTTTCACTCCGTTATCAATTACACACAGGTCTGAACAGACACATGTACAAACGGGCTCTATACATGCACTAAGTGGAAAGATGTCAGAGTGAGGGGCCTGCCATGGACAGGCACCCCGAGCGGTTGGGGGGTTCGGTGCCTTGCTGAAGGGCACCTCGGCAGTGCCCAGGACGTGAACTGGCACCTCTCCAGCTACCAGTCCACGCTCCGTATTTGGTCCGGATGGGGACTTGAACAGTGGACCCTCCGGTTCCCAACCCAAGTCCCTATGGACTGAGCTACTGCTGACCCTTCTGTCTCGAATGCTCCTTCCCTCCCTTGTCATGTCTGGTGCTTTCCCAAAGTGCTGGGTGCAATATTCATTTGTGTACTGGCCTAGAAATTAGCTGCTCCCAACTGCTGTGGGACAGGAAAGGCAAGGCTATAGCTAACCAAAGGTCAAACCCAGAATAGCAGAGGTGTGACATGAGGGCAAGAAGGTCAACCCTTTGGAGAGGATCGGCCACATAATCCCAAATGATTTCAAATGATTGTCTTCTCCTAAGAGATAGGTGCAGACTCCAACTTGTTTTGTGAAAGAGTGAAGTCTCTGACTTCTTGTTGGACCACAGTGCTATTAACAAATCATTGCTATTATGCACAATTATGTTGTTCATTATGTTGATGCATAAATATAATGCAAATGTTTCAAAAGTTTGAGCTGAATGTTAACTAGGGCTGCAGGATGGCTGCGTTTCTCTCCCTCCTCCTTCTCTCCTCTGTTTTGCGCTTCACCAATGCACACTGACGTGGGGCAGGGAGAAGGGAGGAGAGAGAAACACAACCAACACAACACGTTACTTGAGTGAACCACCTCTCGTTACATAACTGTAAGTGCAATAAAATCTTCCAAACCAGTTTAATTTATTATTGTAATCCACCTAAAACCAAAGATAGACACTTCAACCCCAAACCAGTCGAGCTGAAGCTGACAGTTCCCTCTGAAAAGCATACGTTGCGGCTCAACTCGTCTGTACAACAGCCCTGAGTTTTCAAGGTGTCTGTGTGTTTAAAGCTTGTAGCACTAAAATGAATCTTTGTGGGTTGAAGTTCAGTTTTTCTCCTGCGTTGCTGTTTGAACTTTCAGATATCTGCCTTATTTTACTGTTACATGTTCACTTTCAGATGGATAGGATTCATGTTAAGTCACTGCAGACAGAAACTCAAGATTGCCTATTTTGGTTGCCTAACAATAAAAGCTATGAAATAACAAAACGTGGGACTTTTGTCAATAATTAAATAAATGCTGTTTTACAGCTGCTTATCTCAAGACAAAAGTGTCATATAATGGTCAGTGTGTGTGTGTGTGTTATTTATTCTGAAGCTGTAACTTTACATTCTATTTTTTACATTCAGCAGCATTAAAGTTCATCACTTTGATGACCTAAATTCGGAGACCAAAAGAGACTTGAGGGTTGTTTTTTGTTGTTGTTGTTACATGAAACTTTTAAGTTGAAGTCCAGTACTTTGATATATGTTAAATGTTAGTCAAGCACTTTGATATGTCTAATGTCAATATTGTCCATTTAAAGACCTGTCTACACAGCAAGCACCTCAGATGCGTTTTTTTCACTTGAGCATCTAAGAGTGCAATCAAAATTTTTGTTGAAAAAATAAGAATTGTGTGTGAGAATCATGATCTCAGTTCTTATGAAGACAAATGGTGATTAACAGTTTACCAAGAATCACGCAGCCCTACTGTTGACTTGGGCTGCAGCTATCAAATCTTTTAGTAATCAAGTATTCTATCGACTATTCTGATAAGAAATACTGCGTGTTCATAAATTACTTTAGCTTTATTTAAAGAGGCAACAGATAGCATCTTTTCCTAAATATATCATTGTGAAAATAATGTGGGTTGCACAGGGTAGTGGCCACAGTAAAATCAGACTATCAGCGTTTACATACGTTACTTAGTGGCTTTGCAATCTTTGCAATAAGCTTCTGCCACCGGTGCCGAAATTTCGTGGAAAAAATCTGCTTTACGGCAGGTAACATCATTAGAAATCACTCTATGAATTTCCATTGTTATGCGGATGATACTCAGTTGTATTTATCGATGAAGCCAGA
>NC_065508.1:42320790-42323270 GCF_006386435.1 Epinephelus moara | reverse complement strand
TGAGGCAAATTGTGATTTGTGATATTGGGCTTTATAAATAAAATTGATTGATTGATTGATTGAAACGTGTCATGTATTGCGAAATTGGTCGGTCAGCCAATCAGGGACTGGAGTTGGTCCTTATGAGGAGTTGGGCATGAGATAGTCAAGTCACAAGCACAATGGCAGACGGACAAAGTTTGGAAACAAGTGAAAAACGGCCTAGCAAAAGAAAACGAGCTCCTCTGTCTGAGGAGGCAAAGAAGAGCAAAAAGGAGAGTGATAAAAGAAGAGGAAAAACAAGAGTAAACCTCAGTCAGGCGTACAAATGTTAGCTAGACGAGAGAGGACTGTACTGTACTGGCCGCTTGTTAATTCCTAGCTGGCCAGCATCGCAAATCGCTGCAACCAGGGACCGGGTAGCGAGTGCTGGTCAGCTGACATCCTTGTTGCCATTCTACGGCAGCCCTCGGACAGTGATACCCCCCTCCCTTCCTTCTGTTCTCTTCTCATGGAGGCAGCTATCGACGGACATCGCCCAGCTAAGTTACGCCCACCTAAGTGAACACTGAACTTTGTTTCCCATTCAATTTGAGCTCCAACCAGCCGCATCGTTTCCATACAGTACCGTTTATTCTAGAATCGGGACTGTTTACATGTGCATATTGGTATAATTCCCCTGTGTCTAATGTTGTTTGTACTGATGCTGTACATATTGGTATAATTTACTGTGAGTTGTTTATACTGGTGCTGTGCATTCTGGTATAATTATTTGCATTGCTATTTGTTTTTTCTTCAGATAAATCTGATAATTGTTGCTCGGTCTCTTTACTCATTTATTTAGTAGAGTGTCCACACACCCTCTCATTCTACATATACTGTACATAGAGGTATACCGGTGGCTTTACAGCCTACATTTTATTGATTATCTGATCCCCACAGTCAATTTGGTCGTTGCGACAGTGCGACGCAACACCACTGATGCTAGGTGGCGCCAAGCTAAAAAAAAACCCGAATCCTGTCTGTTGCCTCTTTAAGGGCAAGTGTAATATATAAAAGAGAAAATAATGAAAAAGTCTCTGAAATGAGAGAAATTACCTATTTTTATTGCTTTAATCGCAAAAACATTTGTCTGCAGGGTACACTTAAACAGTTGTGACAGATCGAATGACGCATCTGCTGTCTGTAAACTCAGCTGCTTGCTCCGTTGAACCTGGTGGAACCCTCTGCACAAAGCTGTGCAAAGTAAGACTCTGTGACTTAAGTGTATACTTTTTTTTTTTTAAACTGATACTTATTACATGGCCTTCATAATAATCATACTTTATGTTCCTGTGACTGGGTAGTTTAGACTCATTCACTGTGGTCAAGGGGTGCCTTACACCTGCTGACCCTACTTACTGCAATACAAATTAATATACCTGCTGTACTCAATTTGTGCATTTAGGCTCCATTTTCTACTGTGTGTGTCTGAGAGTGATTAGGAGGGTGCATGTGTGCATGAGTGTGTGAATGAGTGAGTAAGGGGTGCGCGTCTGTTAATGTGTGTGTGTGTGACTAACATATTAACATGAATGAAGCGAAGGCTTTATCAAATTTCCGTTTGTTGCTATATTCTCTAGCAAAACTTGGCTAATACACATGATGCATCGCCAGGTAATGTTAGCCACAGCATTGATTTCTGTTATTGATCAGCCATTATAAAGCCATAATACACGTAGGATCTTTACATGCATTATGAATCTCATCGAGCAACCACTGATTCAGGTTAAATGCAATTAAACGTGAAGTTGACGTTTAATTGTTGTGTCGTGTCTCGATGCATACACTGGATGTTTTCTACTTAGATGTTGTAGCATTGAGGATGTGCTGTTGTAGTATGCTAACTCCGTTTTGCAATACACATTGTACTCAGGGATGCAAACAGGTGTATGGTCAAAAAAGAGAGAGCTTGTCGAAGCAAAATTCTGAATATTAAAATACACGAACACTAAATTGGAAGAATATTGTGTATTCCAAAACAGAACAAATCCATTGAGCCATCGTGACCATCTTGCTAGAGGTCCAAATCTTTATACTTTTCTTCATGCTCTTTACATTGAACAAAGCGGGTAGATTGGCCTACTACAAATAACATGTCAGTTTCAAACTAAGAGCCATCTGAATATCCTGGGGCAACTGCCCTTAAGTGTTGGATAATAGTTTTTACATCTGGACTGTGTGATAAAAAAGAAATTCTGAATATTAAAATACACTAACACTCAATTGCCCTCATTCTGCAAATTAACAAAGTTGAATGTTTCAGCAAAACTACCAAAACAGAGTGCAGTTCATCCTACCTCTTTCCACAATTTCTTTTTTTATACCAGCTACAAGGTACTTGCTCACTCTGGAATTGAGGCCATTGTATTAGTGAATCTGTCTATATATACATGTATATATACGTGTGTATATATATATATATACACACACATGTATATATATATATATATATATATATA
>NC_065508.1:42305523-42320484 GCF_006386435.1 Epinephelus moara | reverse complement strand
TGGGGGGTTGAAGCTCAAAACTGGGGCAGCTGCGCTCTCTTGCGGCGACAGTCTGCACTGCACTCTTTTGTTTTCTCTCTTTTGAAATACTCGCTTATCAATTAATCGATAATTGATCGTTAATTTTTTGGATGATCGAATAATGAATTTTGATCGTTTGCCCATCCCTAGTATACATATATATATATATATATATATATATATATATAAATATATATATATATATATATGTATAAGCTGCAGTATATGCATGGACTTATCAGCGTTTGATGAGCAACCGTTTCAAAATGACTTTACAAATGCATTATATTTACTGCCCTTGAACTCTACCAAACCAACTAGCCGACCAAAAACATGGAAAGAATAAATGAATGAATGAAAATGAAAGTAAAGAAGTTGCATATAACGAGTCATTTTGCTTTCACTATAACCATGCTGGTATGCTGAACAAGATCTGAATGATGAGTACATATTTCACACAGAATTTGAATCAGCACACTGCCTTTGAATCGTCCCCCTCTTGAAGTCGAATCTTTTAATCCTCTCTCTTTCTACAAATCTTTATTGTATTCTTTCCATATTTCGCCCACTTGCTAGCAAAACAGTTAAAGAACCTCCATTAATCACGCAATTTAAATGTGAAAAGTCTCAGTGACTGGCCGTCACCTGTATGCAGCGAAGGAGAGGGGCAGAGGGAGCGGAGCTGTGGAAACATCCTGCAGTCCGACATACTATCATGCATTTAAATAACTTATTAGACGGATATATATAGAGAAAGGTGATTTTTAGAGAGTAAACCCAAATAAGCAACTCCACTTAACAAGCCCAAAAAAACGCAACCCACGACTACCAATATTTGTAAGCGACTTTACAAAAAACAAGCCCAAAGTCGTGGCTAATAGTAGCGCTCTATGATCTTCGATCCAGCAGTACATCATCCAAATGAAAACAAGTGGTACACGCTTGCACGCGCGCACTACACTGTTGTTTTGCTCGCAGCATTGTCATCTGCTCATTTCATTTGTGTTAGTGGAATTATTAACCAGACTCTTGCACTTCCACGCCAACCCCCCCCCCCTTGTCCCTCTTCCCCCATCGTTTTGCAAACCGCACTACATCCAATTTACAGCTGTGTAGGCTATCAACAGCAAAAGTAACATACGCGCTTGTGCAACAGTATCAACAGTATTGCCTCGAGGCTTTTTAGTAATCATATTAAGTTCAGCCCGACTGTTATCACAAGGAAAAACTGCACGTTCTCAAGTTTGACAGTTTGTTGAGAAATAAATTGGAAAAATATTAAGGACATGTATGTGACTATAAAAAGGAGTTAATAATGTCTAATAATGTTTGCAGGCAGGGACTCAAAATTCTCCAACACATACAAGCTATAATTCCCATGTTAATCCCTAATGACTATTGGTTACTGCTAGTGGACCTCTTGCTTGTTGTCTGAGGATAAAAACACTCATTTATTTTGTAGAACTTCTAAGAATGTTCATCAGTATTTCCTGAGCAGTTCAATGAAGACAGCTGTTGTAATACTGCTTTGACACTGACCTCTTGTCCGGACCTGGCAGAGTTCTCTGCCGAGTGCAGGGACTCAATCTCGCCCTCAATCATTGCTGCCTCAAGACATTCATGGAGATCCTTGAAGCCGTTCACTTGTAGTGGGTACTGTCCAAACATCTCTGTGTTTTCAAATTTTTTACCTGTGAAAATCCACATTAAAATAGACAGATAAGCAGCCATAGCCATGTTTTCTTACCTAACTGAAAGAGAGGTGACAGAAGCCAGATGTGACAGAGGAGTAGGAAAGCAAAGAGCGTAAAAGAAAAAGCAATAAGCCATTTGATATACGTTTGCATCTAAGCCGACTTTCACTTGTTCAGCAGTCACTCACTCATCATTAAACAGCAGCCCACACCTCCCTGATGACACGCCCCCCAAAAAGAGAGAGAGAGAGAGAGAGAGAGAGAGAGGAGTTGCTAGCAGACATGCAGAGGAGGCAGTAAGGTCATTTTATGAGCAGCAGACTCCACTGACCCAGCTTTTGGAGGATCTGGGCCAGTACTGTCATGCATAATAAGCACAATGTCAATCAGCCATCATGGTTTTTCAATCATTAATACAACCGCTCTCCTCTTTCACCTGGACCACATCTTATTAAGACAAGGTCACCTTTTATTACTGGGGGCAAGGACTTGGTTACTTTGTGGCTGCTGCAATCAGACCATACTAACACTTTATCTCTGTGATTATTTAACAACCCTCACTTTCTCACTGTACTGGTTTTAATCTAACACTTAGTCTCACCTTCAAGGACACCCACAGCAAGGAAGCGGCCATAGAAGAGCTCCACCATGGGGTTCTTTGGCTTCTCACCCTCCCTAAAAGAAAAAAAAAACAAGGCCAAAGTTTTTTGATTCATTTGATACTCTGCTTCGAAATGTAATGGCCAATAACAGCAACAAGCACTTAGCTACTGTATATCCATTTCTTTCATGGTGACCTCTGGATAGACAGAGAGCTGTTACCTGTCCTCTTCAGCCTTCATCTGGAAGGCATCCTCCAGCCAGTCCAACAGCTTGTGGGTGAACTCGCTCACATCCTGCTGTGGAGAAAAGAAAAGTCACACAAAGTGACCAATTAAAGGACTGCCTTTGGGACATGGATGTCACAGAGACAAACACACACACACCCCAGAATGATCACTTATTACGACTTACTATTTAAAACACTTCATCACGCACTGACGAGTAGTGCACCTTCACTGTTTATGTGAATGTGTTTTAAATATTAAGGTGTGTTTGTTAAGTGCTAAGCATATGACTGGATAAAGGAGACTTTTACTTTGTTTTGGTGTTGAAAATAAGGACCCTTTTTAATGACTTTAGTTGTTCTTTTATCTCAGCCATGTTAGGACGTTACATACCTTGACATGTTTCAGCAGAAACTTCCGCCTTCCTCAGAAGTGTCACTTGGTGGTGGTCCTGGAGAGGCGGCAGACAGACAGCAGGTGGCCTGATCATCCTGTCAGTGTTGTCAGCTGATTGACAGACCAGCTGATAAAGACACGTCACAACCACCACCAAGTGACATTTCTGAGGAAGGCGGAAGTTTCTGTCGAAAATCTCCCTGTAAAATCCAGAATTGAATTTAAAATCCTGGGTCTCAGCGGTTAGCATTGCGGCTTAGCTTAGCGAATACAAATGAAGTCTATAGGGGGTCAGTAGCCTACTCGTAAAAGTGAACAAATAAACATTACAGAAACCCTGAAGCTGGCATTTCTGCACGTACATTTAAAATAAACATGTTTAAACATTAATTCCAAAAACGAGAGTCCTTTTTAGTTGTTTTAGAAGAAGTTTGATACACAGAAGTATAGTGTGTTTATGTCCTGCGCTGTGATCCGCGGAGGGATACACCGGTGAACAGGCACAGACGTAGCCTGTAAACAAAACTCCGTTGTTTATTTAGCCTAACGATATCTCCGGACTATAGTAGCTGCAATGGACGACTTTGAACGTGATTTTGAAGAGTTTCTTGTAGTGGACACAGATCCAGAGTCATACCTGTTTGAGCCGGAGTATACAGATGAGGAACTCCATGTGTTGGATGCTGAGCGGGCGAGAAGAGAGGCTGAATCCTCCTAGGCAGCGGAACAGCAAGGGGCCGAGGGGAGACGGAGGTCAGGGGAGGATTGGTGATGTAGCTGCGGGGCTTGCCAACCTATGCCTACGGAGGTGGAATCATTTTGCTGTACAGAATGGGATTCGGTGCTACCATTGTTGGGGAGGCTAGAGATATATCATCATCATCAGGAGGAAAATGGCTGCAGAGAGTGCATCGCAAGGTGTGAAAACTGCAGCAATCACTAATCCTGCCGTGATTGAAACATTTTTTCATGTTCCTAAGATAAACTCGAAAAAATGCCCCAGGCCTGCAGGAGCTGATCGACAGCTTTCAGTCGAGTGAGTAATATCGCTTTATAATGCACATTTTCGTCTCTTTGTTTGCTTTTACCAAGTAACCTAGCGTACCTGTCCCAGAGCCAGCTGCAGCTGTTGCTCACCGGTGTATCCCTCCGCGCAGGGCGTAAACACACTATAGTTCCGTGTATCAAACTTCTTCAAGAGTACTTTCAGTGGGAGACTCATACCACCAAGATGTACCACTGAGCGCCACAGGAAATCATTCCTGCCTGTGGCCATCAAACTGTACAACTCCTCCCTCTGAGTGGCCCTGAGACTTTTTCACACACTGCAATAATTTAATTTAACTTGTGCAATAATGCCATTCACCCTGACTGTATATATTCTGTTCGTGTAAATAATCTTGTTCAGTTTACAATATATATATGTATATATATATATTTATTTACGTTTATGTTTGTTAATAATTCCTGTTTATTTAACTATATATTTGTTAATACTATTGTTTAAATTTCTTATATTTTCACGTATCTTTCCTCTCTTGCAAGGAGCACCTGTAACATAAATAATTTCCCCTCTGGGATCAATAAAGTATTTCTGATTCTGATTCTAAAACGACTATAAAGGACTCTCGTTTTTCGAATTAATGTTTAAACATGTTTATTTTAAATGCACGTGCAGAAATGCCAGCTTCAGGGTTTCTGTAACGTTTATTTGTTCACTTTTACGAGTAGGCTACTGACCCCCTACAGACTTCAGTTGTATTCGCTAAGCTAAGCTGCCATGCTAACTGCTGAGACCCAGCCACTGGACGCACAGACACAATAAAGAGATCGATCATGTTGTCTCAATATGAAAATGATAGAGAAAGGGCATAACTCCCAAATCGTCGGCGTATTCCTTTAAGACTAGACTTAAGACTTTCCTCTTTGATAAAGCTTATAGTTAGGGCCGGCTCAGGCTTGCCTTGTACCAGCCCCTAGTTAGAACCTCCTATAATACACCGGGCACCTTCTCTCCTTCTCTCTCTCTCTGTCTCTCTCATGTCCTGTTACTGCATCTTGCTTACTTGGCCATACTGCATATCACTAACTCGGCTTCTTCTCCAGAGCCCTTGTGCTCCACTGTCTCGCAGGTTAACGTATATCGCAGCAGTGCCTGGACAGTGTGACGTGTGTGGTCGTGCTGCTGCCGTGGTCCTGCCAGATGCCTCCTGCTGCTGCTGTTATCATTAGTCATACTTCTGTTATTTTACACATATGATTATTGTCACACATGTATACTATCAGATAATAATATATACTTTCAACATATTGTACCACAATAGCCGGAATTATAATTATAATATTATTACTTTCATTAATGTTGTTGTAAGCTACTATCATTACCGTCTGTCCTGCATCTCTCTCTGTCTCCGTCTCTCTCTCTGTCTCTCTTTCTGTCTCATTGTGTCATACAGATTACTGTTAATGTATTACGTTGATCTGTTCTGTACGACATCTATCTCGTCCTGGAAGAGGGATCCCTCCTCAGTTGCTCTTCCTGAGGTTTCTACCATTTTTTTCCCCTGTTAAAGGTAGATTTTGGGGAGTTTTTCCTTATCCACTGCGAGGGTCCTAAGGACAGAGGGATGTCGTATGCTGTAAAGCCCTGTGAGGCAAACTGTGATTTGTGATATTGGGCTTTATAAATAAAATTGATTGATTGATTGATTGATTGATTGATTGACTGACTAATACACAGAGTAGTGATATGACTGATGAGTACAGAGAGCAGAAGCCTGACCTCAGTTAACCTCTACAGAGACACTGGCTTCATACAAATGCTTATGCATACAGAACAGATCAGTTCTGTGTATTGACACGTGTATGTCACATTACAGGATATATGCTAATTTCCTAGTCAATATTAGTTTTTGCTAGTTAAGTAGAGTCAGAAGAACAACAATGAAACTGTGCAGTCATGCCTGAGGGTGAAAGGACTAGGCACAAGAAAGGGATAAAGGCTTTTAACATATGTGCAAACAGCAGAGAAGTTCCTCTTTTCTTTTGGACAAAAGAGGAGTGACATACACACAGATGTTTCAACAGGAACTATTCACATTTCATAACTGGGACAGTATCTGCCACACTGACTGAAATATGCATGTACTTGGGCTGTGCATTATCATACTGTTAACAACAACACCGGTATAATTTGTAATATGATATGAAAGTTCTTATCGTGAGACTCAATACTTGCTGACATATTGACATCACATTGTTACCCACAGCAACAACAAGCATGGCTGAAAGCAAAATTATTACAAACTCTGTGGTGGTTTCAAAAAGAGAAGCAGCTTCAGTGGTGTGGAATAAACTGTGGCATCCTGAATGTTTTATGAACAGTGCCAGACTTCTCAGACTCTTTTAGTGACTTACCACTCAGAGGGAACTCATTCAGCGGCTTCTCTAGTAGCAGCACAGTGTCTCTCTCGCCTCTCTCGCTGTGCGCACACGGAGTCGATGTCATCAAGAGATTTTGTCATAAACCTTTGGTAATATAAACCTAATTGGTGCTCGCGGCTTGACAAAAATCTATACACATATGTGAATGTGCGATAGTTATGGTAGCGTAACAGCCTGTCACAGGTTACAGCGTGATGATTGGAGGAAAAATGGCAGAGCATAAAGATCCAGATGGAAAAAAACACAACTCAATTACTTAGGATGTTGCTAGAAGAGAAGGAAATCACCTTTTGATTTATATATATAGATCCCAGGGGACACTTTTTTTTGTATTTGGGAAATGTTTAAAGGTGTAATTTGTGGTAGATTTTATTTTGTTGTACTTTTAATATTGTTATGATTAGGGCTGGGTATCGTTTGGGTTTTTTCCGATACCGGTGCTGAACTGATACTTTTAAAACGGTACCGGTGCTTAAGCGGTACCTGAACTGATACCTCAAAATATGAGTTTTTTATGGAGGTTGAAAAGTGGCACAAATGGGCCACCCTTCAGAAGTGTGTGAGTATTTTGTATAATAGTTTAAAATTATAATAAAATCTATGTTTTTATTTATTTATTGCTGAGGAAAATTAGAAATACCTAGAAATAAATAGGTATATGAACCCTATTAACAGTGTTAAAATATAATAAAAGACTTTTAACAAATTAACATTACAATAATATTAACTCTATTAAAGTCCGGTCTCTGTAGGCAGCCCAGCACGTACACGTGAACGCGGTGTACAGAGAGGCAGTTCGAGCTACAGGCTACAATGAGGCTAAACACAGAGTTCAAATGATGTTTTTACAAACAACTTTTTATGTCAGGGCTTCAGGACACTTGGATCACTACTGACGTGCAGTATGGAGATATTTTATGGTTTCAATTATGTGCTTTTGGACATTTGAATCTGAAGCCTCCCTGTTGCTAAATTACCTCCTCTCCCCTTGGATCTCCACAACTGTTGTGAGATCCTTATATTTGTCTGCAGTGATCTATGAGATGTTTTCTCTACTCCTCTCAGAGTGGGTGCATGTGTTGAAGTGTGATTGGTTGTTGCAAGGCAGGTGGTGAGTGCTGATTGGGCTGTCCGAAGAAGATTGCTGTCACCGGATTGCCACTGCGAGACAGGGGATTTTTAAACCATTAGCTGACAGAAACTCCTCCCTCCTTTTTCACTCTTCCACAACCAACAAAGCCAAAATTAGAGTGTGTTTGTGCTATTGTTTGTGAGTACTTGCAGGCAAAAACTTTTGATTCCGGTGAACTAGTGTGTGTATTCTGTTAACCTTGTTAAGTATTCGATCAATTGTGAGTGGGTGAGTTGAGTTTTACTGTTCAGAGTTATTAGTAGGTTTTCCTGTATTCTTTTGTTTGATCACTGTATATAGAGCACCTTAAGCAGTTTTTCAGTAAGAGTGAGAAGCCCTTTTTGTTTCGCATTGCCATGTTCTTTTCTCTTGTTTTGAAAGGTAGGACTTTAGGTTAGGAAATTGTCTTTTGTTTCACATTTCTTTAATGCTAGGTAAGTTTACGGTCCATTGGCATATTTTTGTTTGTTGCCTTGGGCATTGCTCACCTCTGAAGAAGAATAAACTGCTTTCTTTGTTGTTTAAAATACTGTGTACCTGGCCTTTCTTGGGTATGGGAAGGGTGGGGGAGTCGCATCATGTTATGTCTATGTTCCCCTAGACCGGGGACATAACAATATTGTATACAGAATCTGAATCTTACGTCAAGTTACTGTTGTTGTTCACAAACTAAAGAAATGAGAGATCATTTTCTTTTAGTTTTTACGGAATACAGACAGCTGAGCGGAGCTGCGGAGGGCGCAGTCCGCGGAGCCTTTGAGACAAACTAAACAAAACACTTGTAGGCTCCTCCACTTCATTTAAAAACATACGTAAACCTTATTAAGTTGTCATAATGCAAGATAAGTTGAATATAGTCCCTTGACACGCTGCTGATGTGAAAAGCTTCCCCCCACCCCCACCCGGTTTATCCGGTTGATGTGAATTAAACCAGGTGGAGCTCTTAAACCGGACCAAACTGGTTAAACCGGAAATCGGCACAAACCTAGTGAAGACTTTGAAGGAATTTAACAAAAGCTGTACGTGCACTTCACACACAGAAGATATCCACAGTCACCATATTTTACCAGTTAAGTATCTGATCAAATGTCTCCCCCTCTCTTCCTGAGTTACGGTTCTGAATAAAGAACAGAAAACATGATAATGTCACAGTGAAGTTGACCTTTGACCAAATGTCATCACTTCCTATTAAACATTTGTGTGAAATGTTATAATTAGTGCATGAATTCCTGAGTTATGGGAGACATGTATACCTGCAGACATATTCCATTTGTAGTGTACACAACATGCCCCAACAATCTGCGCCCACCACTAGTACAATGTTTCATAGCTAGCTTATCGCTAGCTTAGCATTAGCATAAGTAATGAGATGTAGCCTTCCCATTACCCTTATCCTAACCTTAACCACCTCTCTTTTAATGTAATGTTGCATAGGTAGCTAATTGCTAATTTAGCAATTTCGTCAGGAATTCTGCTTCCGAGTTAAGGAGCGAAGGCGGCTGAATGTGGACTGATGTGATGGAATGGTGGGTTAGTCATGTAGCTAGAGGGTGGTTCATGTAGCAGCTTCAGCTGCAGTTATACCTACTCGAGTTTTGGCCAACATGTTTTGTGAGATAACAGTAACCTTTGACCTTTTTAACCACTAAAATCTGATCAGTATATCCTTGAGTCCATGTAGACATTTGAAAAATTCCCTCCTGCGTTCACGACAATGGGATGGACAGACAAACAGGCAGACAACCAGAAAACCTAACGTCTCCTGCCACAGCTGTTGCCAGTGCAAAGGCATAAAAACTCCACTATTGTACACTTTACAGTATGTGTAATCGATATTTCGCCCATGAGCAGGTTACAAGTGCTGGGTGTTTATGTTTTTTGGTCATTTCAGTGAAGGTGTTGTTTGTTTGGGAGCCAGAGTTAATGTGCTGGTGGTCAATTTGTGGCAGTGAGTTTAGTGGTCCGGTACAGCCACTGTAGTTGCCGGTGGTTCTGTCCCTGTTAGGCTTAGCACAGATTCCCTTTTGGAGTTTGTGTGGGGGGTGTTCATGTGGTGTGAACGTGGTTGGAGCTATACGCTCGGGAGCACAGCCGAGGCTGCGGTGGAGTCGCCAATTGTTGGTTGCTTCATCGGGTTTGCGGTAATTAGTGCATAAATACCCACCGCAACTAGCGCCTGAAGACTAGGGGGGAGTTTAGCTAGATCTGGGCAGGCAGTTAGAGGGACTTTGCCGTGGTGACATTTGGGCTGTGTGGCGGGTTGGATGAGCTCGGTCTGCCAAGTGTGTTGTTGTGACTGATTGACTGTGTGTAGGTAAGTGAGTTCTAGTGAGCATGGAGAGTGTAGAAGAGTTTTTGAGAGTGCCATCAGAGGAGCTGCTGGAGGGCTGCTCACGTGAACAACTGATCCAAATTGCAGAGTATTTTAACTTGGATGTTGGTGATAAGAGGATGAAAGAAAACGTTATCACAGCTAATCTGGCTGACCGGGGTTTTTTCGGTCTTTAAACACGTTGCTGGACCTGTAGACAGTGTTGAGGTCTTTTGAGCAGAGGAGGGAGTTGTTGCTCCTGCAGACAGAGATGGAGAAGTTGGCAGTGGAGAAGCTGAGGAGAGAGGCTGAGCTTAAGAGGCTTGAGATGGAAGAGTGGAGGTTGAGTCTGCATACTGGCAGTCCTGTTCATGCCTCTGGCTCTGCTGGTGGATCCTTTTCTTCATTTGATGTTGCCAGTAATCTGCAGTTAGTTCCTCAGTTTAGTGAACAGGACCCAGATACTTTTTTCTCTTTGTTTGAACGTGTAGCTGAGAGCAGTGGTTGCTCTGATTCTGAACGTACCCTTTTATTACAGTGTGTGTTAACAGGTAAAGCTCAGGAGGCCTATTCAGCCCTGTCAGTGGCTGAAAGCAAGGTTTATTTGAGAGTCAAAGAGGCTGTGTTGAAAGCGTACGAGTTAGTTCCTGAGGCCTACCGCCAGAAGTTCAGGTCCTGGGAGAAGTCTGGTAAGCAGAGTCACGTTGAGTTTGCCAGGGATTTGGTCACCTTTTTCAGCCGGTGGTGCACTGCTTTAGGAGTCAGTACCTTTGATGCCTTATGTGATTTGGTTATTTTGGAGCAATTTAAAAATTCTGTTCCCTGTCACATTGCAGTTTACATCAGCTAGCACAAAGTGAAGACTGCAGCTGAGGCCGCTGCACTGGCTGATGATTATGTGCTGAACCACCGCGGTGAGTTCAGGGCTCCTGAGGGTGGTGGTGCTATCGTGCTGTGGGTAAGTGGGAAGAGAAACAGCGTCCACACCATGGTAAGTCTGAGTATCCTACACGGGCTCTGTCGCAGTTCGACTCTTCAAAAATGTGTCACTTCTGTAAGAGTAGAGGTCACTGGAAAGCTCATTGTCCCAAAGCTAATGCTCATCGGGGGAATAGTGGGGGTCAGGGTACCTCTGGTGTTTGTGCTGTGTCTGTGGAGCCTGTCTCTGTTGTCTCTCCTCCTCAGCAGCTGAAGGACTGAGAGAAGCCTGACTTCTCAGGGTTCATGTCCGATGGCTATGTGTCGCTGGTCGGAGGTAACACCACGGTACCGGTAAAAATTTTGAGAGATACTGCTGCACATGATTCCTACATTTTGCTCTGTGTTACCATTTTCATCCCTGAAGTGTTTACAGCTTGCGCTGTGACGCGGGCTATGAGTCGTGAGCAGGGGGAGCCTGAGCAGGGTGAAGAGGTGAGTGAGGTTGATGTAAGTGTCCCTGACTCATTATCTGTTTCTCTTTGTGATTTAGTGTCAGAGCAAAGAGCCGATCCTTCCTTGAGCCAGCTGTTTGATGTTGTTTTCTCCACTGAGAATGGGAGAAGTACTGCCAGTGGTTGTCTGCTGCAGGATGGCCTTCTGGTGAGGAAATGGTTGCCGCATGGTGAGGATTTCATTGGGAAGCCAATTTTTCAGATTGTGGTTCCTGAGAAGTTTCGTAGCAAGGTTCTTAAAACTTCACACAACCAGCTTGGACATCTGGGTGTACGTAAAAACGTATAACTACATTCTAAGGTATTTCTTTTTGGCTCGTTTAAAGAGAGATGTGTCATATTTTGTTAAATCATGTCACACATGTCAGATGACAGGAAAACCCAATCAGGTTATAAGTCCTGCTCTGCTTTGCACCATTCCAGCGATTGCCCAGCCGTTTGAGCACTTAATTGTTGATTGTGTTGGTTCTCTGCCTCAGTCCAAATCTGGTAGTAACTACCTGCTTACAGTGATGTGTCAAAGCACATCTGTTACCCAGCCGCATATCCTTTGCGTTCCATCACAGCAAAGTCAGTGGTTAAAGCGTTAACGCAGTTCATTTCCATTTTCGGAATACCAAAAGTTATCCAGAGTGACCAGGGCTCAAATCTCTCATCCAACCTCTTCGCTCAGGTGTTGAAACGGTTGAAGGTCCAGCATAACAGGTCTTCTGCTTATCATGCACAGAGTAAGGGAGCTCTTCAGAGGTTCCATCAAACACTTAAGTCTCTGTTCCGTGGTTATTGTGTTGAGTTGAGTCAGGACTGGGAGGAAGGGTTGCCACGGCTTCTGTTGGCTGCCAGGGAAGTTGTGCAGGACAGTACCGGTTTTAGCCCTAACGAGCTTGTTTTTGGCCATACAGTCCGCAGACTGCTCGCACTGCTACACAACAAATCTGATTGAGCATGTAAATGGGTTCCGGCATCGGTTGTATTCAGCTGGGGAGATGGCTAGGGAAAAGTTGTCTTCTGCTCAGGGAGAGATGAAGTGGTTGTATGACTGGAAGGCAAAACAGCGTGTGTTTAGTCCTGGTGATCAGGTCCTTGCCTTGCTGCCCTTTGTTAATTCGCCATTTCAGGCTAGGTTTTCTGGTCCTTTTACAGTGTTACGTCAGGTGTCTGACCAAAATGATATTCTGTCCACCCCAAACCGTAGGAAAGCCACTCAACTCTGCCATGTTAACTTGCTGAAGCCATACTATGCTTGTGAGATTAAACTACTGTCAGCAGCAGCAGCAGTTGGGGGTCAGTTTTCTGGTGGGGAGGATGATGGGGTTACAGCACCGGATGAGAGCTTGTTGCGTGGCCGGCTGAGGAATTCTGAGACACTGCGTAAACTTGAGTCCTTGTTTGGTCATCTGTCTGAGGAAAGAAGCGCTGAGTTGTCTGCTCTCATTTACAGCTATCCAGGTTTGTTTGGTGATACGCCGGGTTGAACTCGTCTGGTAGAGCACGACATAGAGGTGGGTGATGCGCAGCCCATTCGTCAGCGGTTTTATGGTGTTTCAGAGGAGAAGCGCAGGGTGATGGACTCAGAGATTCAGTACATGCTTGACAATGGTATTGCTGAACCTGCATCATCGAGTTGGGCATCATCCTGTTTGCTGGTAGAGAAGTCTGACAAAAGTCCTAGGTTTTGTACAGATTACCGTAAGGTAAATGCAGTTACAAAACCTGATGCTTACCCATTGCCTCGAATTGAGGATTGTGTTGATCAGGTTGGTGCAGCGCAGTTTGTCAGTAAATTTGACCTTCTAAAGGGGTACTGGCAGATCCCACTGACCCAGAGAGCAAAGGAGATCTCTGCGTTTATTACGCCCTCTGGTTTGTTCTACTATACTGAGAGTTTTAGTTTTGGGTTACGGAACGCCCCTGTTACTTTCCAGCGACTCATGAACAGGGTAGTGTCAGGGCTGAATGACTGTGCTGTGTACTTGTCGTCATTTACAGTGATACGTGGGAGGAACATCTGGCCCGGATCAAAAGCCTGTTCGATCGTCTGATTGAGACACGTCTGACGGTAAACCTGGCAAAGTGTGAGTTTGCCAGGGCCTCGGTCGTCTATCTTGGTAAGGTTGTGGGGCAGGGGAAGGTGTGTGCTGTCCAGGCTAAAGTGAGTGCTGTTGAGAAGTATCCTGTTCCCTCCACGAAGAAAGAGCTGCAGCGTTTTCTTGGTTTGGTGGGATACTACCACAGTTTTTATAAGAACACCCGTTTTGTTTGGTCAGCCTTGTGTCAGCAGGCCTTTGTGAACATCAAGTCTGTTTTGTGTTTGTCTCCTGTCTCCTGGCTCCTCGCATGGATCGACCATTTACACTGCATGTGGACGCAAGTGATGTGGGGGCGGGAGCCATGCTGTTTCAGGCAGATGATAGAGGTGTAGATGGTCCTGTGTTTACTCAAAAAAGTTAAATTCTTTCCAGTTAAACTACTCTGTGATTGAGAAGGAGCCCTTGCGCTCATCTGGGCGCTGCAGCATTTTGACGTTTATGTGGGTTCAAATATGGTGTACACTGATCACAACCCGCTAACCTTCCTACACTCAGTTCATTGCCCTAATCGCAAGTTGATGCATTGGATGCTGTATTTACAGTCCTATTGCTTGGACATCCGCCACATCAAAGGTTTAGATAATGGCCGATGCCTTGTCCAGAGCTCTGTGCTCTTAGGTATCTTTTGTCTGACTGTGTTAACCGCTCTGGCGTTTTTTTCTTGTCTGTCACTCTTAAGTGCTTCTTCAGGCACCAGAGCTGGTGGTTGGCTGGCGGGGAATTACATCGCAAACGGTCAGTACAGTTTTCCATCTGGTGGTGGGATTAGTTTAGTGGTGTTTATTTATATTTTTGAAAATATTGTATCTGGATATGTATAGGTCCGATTTGCAGATTTGATTTGTCATGTGAAGTCAGTTGATAAAAGTGAGCAGTTGTCGGTTTTCCTGTTGGAAACCTCGTTTGGGGGGGGGGGGGGTTTACGACCCCTCCACTCCTCTCTGTGGTTCTGGCGTACTGTGTGCTGTTGTCTTTCTGGCAGGTTCTAGTCCGAGGCGGGGTCATCGTCATCAGGTGATGAGCTGCACCTGGACCCGGTGATGTGCTCGACCATATATCCCTCCTTCCTCAGATACCTCGTGGCTGCCGCTGTACCGACACACGCGTTCCATCCGTGGGGCACGGGGTTGCTCCTACATTGCTGGTCGCTGAAATGGACCTTTTGCCTTATTTTGTTTTACTTTTATAAATAAACAAAGCGCTATTTGGCACTGATCCCCTCTCTGCTCTCGTTTCTGGTTGCGGCCTCAGAGCCAGGTCGTAACATACAGTGGTGTGAAAAAGTGTTTGCCCCCTTCCTGATTTCTTACTTTTTTGCATGTTTTCCACACTTAAATGTTTCAGATCATCAAACAAATTTAAACATTAGTCAAAGATAACACAAGTAAACTCAAAATGAGGAAGAAAAAAATCCAAAGCTACATGGCCCTGTGTGAAAAAGTGTTTGCCCCCCAGCTCCTGTTAAAACATAACTGTGGTTGGTCACACCTGAGTTCAATTTCTGTAGCCACACCCAGGCCTGATTACTGCACACCTGTTCCCAATCTAGAAATCACTTAAATAGGACCTACCTGACAAAGTGAAGTAGACCAAAAGATCCTCAAAAGCTACAG
>NC_065508.1:42281436-42304744 GCF_006386435.1 Epinephelus moara | reverse complement strand
TTGTGTTTACTTGTGTTATCTTTGACTAATGTTTAAATTTGTTTGATGATCTGAAACATTTAAGTGTGGAAATCATGCAAAAAAAGTAAGAAATCAGGAAGGGGGCAAACACTTTTTCACACCACTGTATTTGTTTAAGTGCCACCTATCACATGCGTGGGCGGCTGTGGCTAAGAGGAAGAGCAGGTTGTCCACTAATCAGAAGATCAACAGTTCAATCCTCAGCTACTCCGGTCCCCACGTCAAAGTATCTCTGAGCAAGATACACAACCCAAATTGCTCCCAATGGTTGTTCCGTGAGGGTGTTAAGAACTGAGTAGCAGGTGGCACCTTGTAAGATAGCCTTGTGTGTGAATGGGTGAATGTGACTCATAGTGTAGAAAGTGCTTTGAGTGGTCGGAAGACGAGAAAGGTGCTATACAAGTGCAATCCATTTACCATCTACCATGTGTGGACATAGACAGTTTTCAAAGGTAATGTAACCACTGTTCCTACAGTGGCAGGTTTACATTTCTCAACTCCAACTCTAAATGGAAGGCTGCATTTTCATCTTTACTAGTTAATAGTTAGCAGCTACAGACAGAGAAAAAATGTACATCTACAAAAAAATCATTCATTCCAACTGCAATAACAGCCCTCAACAGCAGAGGAATTACAGTGCCTTGATCATGACTTGTCCTTTTCTTTTCTTTTAAGTGTCAGTGTTTTGTATCATCTGATGTACCTTTTTTGCATGTTTTTAGATCCTGTAAATGTCTTGGATGTGTTTTAAATGTCTTCTGTGTGTGTGTAAACCTGGTGTTGAGCCCTGTCAAAGACAAATTTCTGTTGCCTTTTGGTTCCAGACAATAAAGTTTTCTATTCTATTCTATTCTATTCTATTCTATTTCACTGTGTTTCTCAAAGGCTAACAACAACTTTTAAGATGGGATTTTTTTCTTGCATTTTACTCAGTATGTGAGTTGACATCATGAATCAAACAAATCTTAAATATCAATATGACAACTCTGACTACTCGATTTTTTGTTTTTGGGTCTATTGCGTGGCATAATCCTTTGTGATAATTGCATTTTTTAAACCCCTTTTTTGGGGTATTTTTACTGCCTTTACTTTTAAACGCATATCACAGTCATTATAAAGGCTTCATACACATGCTATATCTTGTTTTTTTTCAGGACAATCTGGGCTATCCAAATTTGTCATCATTCCATGTCCTTCTATGTGCCTGTATTTTATATTAATTTTTATATCAATGAAAAAAACAAATCTGTGTTACTAAATTCTTACATTTTTACATGTATCTCACCATAGCAAGTTGGAAGTTATTCTGCCATATATGAAGAGGGGAGACTCTCTGGAATCTGGTAATATAAGAACCATGACGCTGGGACATTCTGTCACTTCCCAGCTGTCCAAAACTTGTGGTTTGTGCCAGGCGGACATAATTGCCAGTATTTTTTCATTATTGCAAGAAATTCCATTGACTCATTCACAAGTCAAAAATGTAATTTATCTAAAAGAAACATGCAATATTTACATATAAGATAATTGAAAAATAGTCAGCCAAGTGCAATGATCTCCTCTTAGATAATATTTGCCACTTTGCAGTAAAAAAAAATTCTGGTTGTTCTCTTGTCGACATGATCATGACTTACTTCTCTGTGCTCCGTGCTGCTCTTTGACCTGACCTGAACTTTTTTTTTTCAGTTTCAGTTTTATATATATATATATATGTATATAATGACTACTGCCCTGTCACGCATGCATAATTAGGCTACAGTTGTCTGGGTGCGCAAAAGTGAAGTGCGCTGGTCTTGTCATACAAAGTTTGACAGAGTGTCAACTGGACAATATGGAGATATTTGCATCTTGAAAGCCGGACTACAAATGTGGATAGACAGGGAGAAACAAACGCAAGCCTAAGACATGGTAAGATACGATATTCCTCACTATATGAAGTGACTGATAACAAGATCTGTTTAATGGACTGTAAAGAAATTCTTCAGGTTTTTATTTTGTAGACAATTGATCTGTATTTACAGCGTGATGGGATGACAGCACAATGATGTGTGTGATATCACTGGAAAGCTCCAGTCCTGCGCTTTCATGTGATATGCGTGGCATTTCTGTGCAACCCTGCATTCGCGAGTAATCCATCCAACAGTAATGCGTGTGCAAAGCTGTATGAAAGCTTTGTTATACATAATTTTAGTGTAACTTTATCATTTTTTTTCACTGTGAAAACACTGGACTACCGACAAGTGCTTGGTCTTGTCAGAAAGCTACGGTTCCACTGTTTCACGATGATATGCGTGCCTTCTCGCTATGATGCACGGTCGCGGAGAAAATCCATAGAGAAGAACAGGTGTGAATTTGGATGCACTATCGTTCGGGCCCAAGGGTTGAGCTTTAAAAAATGTTAATGAATTTCTGGGCCCAAGCTCACCTGAGATGGACTGACACAAAGTAAAAAAATGTGCTGTGATCTGACAAGTCCACATTTCAGATTGTTTTTGGACATCATGGATGTCGTGTCCACCGGGCAAAAGAGAAAAATGGACCATCCAGGTTGTTACCAGGACAAAGTACAAAGCCAGCTTCTGTGATGGTATTAAGGCATGTTAGTGCCCATGGCATCATGGGTAACTTCACATCTGTGAAGGCATCATGAATGCTGAAAGGTACATACAGGTTTTGGAGCAACATATGCTGCCCTCCACATAACATATTTTTCAGGGACTTCCCTGCTTATTCCAGCAAGACAATGAGACACATTCTACACGTGTTCCAACAGTGTGGCTTCATAGCAAAAGAATGCAGATACTAGACTGACCTGCCTGCAGACCAGACCTGACTCCTATTGAACATGTGTGGCACATTATGAAGCACAAACTATGACAATGGAGAACCCAGACTGTTAACAAATTAAGTCGTATATCAATCAAGAATGGGAAAGAATTTGACTTTCAAAACTTCAACAACTAGTGTCCTCAGTTCCCTTTAAAAAAAGGAAAGGTGATGTAACACAGCGGTAAACATGCCGTCCCAACTTTATTATAACATATTGCAGGCATCAAAATCAGAATGACTGTATGTATGCAAAAAATAAATAAAGTTTATCAATTTGCGGATTAATTATACTTTGTTTTAGTTACAATATTGGCATTTGATGCTATTTATTCATTTATCTTTTTGTGTTTCTTAAGTCATTGCTATGTTGGTGTATAATGTTGATTTGTTTATGTTAGGGCTGGGCGATAAATTGATTTTATCGATTAATTCGAATTTGTAGTTTAGGCCGATTTGTTTTAATGAAAATCGAGTTTCTATTTAAAATCCGCCACCGCTGCTCCACGCTGGGCTCCCGTAGTTCAGAGTGGGCTCACCCCTGCCCCCTGCGCGCTTGATACACAAACAACATGGCAGCGAGCGCTGAAGAACTCGTTCTCAAGAAAGGGAACGGGTTCTTCAGCACTTTTGTGTGCTCACCTGTGTCTATGAGTGTGTGTGTGTGTGTGTGTGTGTGTGTGTGCGCATCAGGGCCGAACTCTGCCGTGCGCGACACAGAGAGCAGAGGAGGATTTTAGACGCGCACCGTCTAGGGACATAAATGACATGCCGTTGTGTAAATAACATAAATAAGTGTTAACAACGCCGAGCTGGCAGACCCCCGAACCGTAGTAAAGGGACCTCCGAAGACCTTTAGCTTGTGTTAGCTCGTTGTGGCAACAACACATAAACAACGGGACTTAGCCTGCTTTAAAGAACGGCACTTTATTTTCAGCACTGCAGGGATGATGCACAGCCTCTCTCATCAGTGTCTGACTTTTACATAGAGGGAAATAACTCAAAAACAGCATGCAGAACTGCGTAGGCTTCTTCACTGTGGCTGCTCGATGTAAACAACAGAGCACATGCCTCACTTTCTTCCTGGGGCGCATCCGTCTGACGTCACACACCACACCCGGCGCACTAACGTCTCATACCTCCAGCATCAACTACACACATACACAACTCCACACACACAAGCCACACACATCAGGCTCAGCCTGTAACATAACGCTATTTAGTTTGTTTAATAAAAGGACAACGTATAGACCTGTTCTATAGGAAAGGTAACCTTAAATGACTTGATCCAATATGATGGTAGGGGAAACACTGCCGTATGATAAGAAAGGGGTCCGGTGGAAAGCGATCACAGATGCAGTCGCCATGTATATTGCAAGAGATATGGTGTCCATATATAGGCTACCGTGGAAAAGATGGGGTTTATTCACATGCTGAAAGTTTTGGCCGCCAGGTATGTGCTACCAGGCCGCAAATATTTTTTTTTAAACTAGGAGGGGAAAAAATCAATTTAAATCGTGAATCAGAGATTTTTTTTTTAGGCCATATCGCCCAGCCCTAGTTTATGTACTATGTTGCATGTTTTATTTTTATTGCTGCAGTATGGGTGTAGAGCCCAAGATAAATTCCCCACTCTGTGGGACAAAAAAGTTAATCTCCCATCTAGTGCTGAGATCGTATATTGCATTGAAATGGATAGCGCACTCCAGCGCTGTTTCAAACGTGTATTGCAACAAGGGTAGCTGCTGTGTGCCAAAAAGCTATGATAACATTGATGAAACCATGTCATCCGATAATTCATGGAGTGGCTGTGTTTACAATGCCTTATTTCAAATGCACCAGCACTTGTGACAAGCCTGCTTGCTGCTGCTTTTCGTCACTCTACCTGCAGGCGGAAACCGGAAACCGACAAGTGAAAACGCAAAAGGCGATTCCGTATTTCTCAAGTGTGTCCCTGTATATACCTGTATTTTCAAGATGGTGCACGTACATGATGAGACACCTGTCGCAATGTATATGTAAATGAGAATTTCAGGGCTTACGGACATACTTAGATACGCTGATGGAGGTAAATACACATGTGCTAGGACACACTTTTCAAAGTTCAATGAACATGCACATTCTCACTGTTTTTTTTGTGGTGCTGGGACTTGATCCCCTTGGACTTGTACTTTTAAAGAAAAGATGACTCCTGCACTCACTTTTACTCTGCTTTATTTATTCGTCAACGTTTCGGTCAAGCATGGACCTTCATCAGGAGTCATCTTTTCTTTAAAAGAACTAGGACACACTTTTGACTGCAAAATTTGTTTGTCTCAAAGAACAACTGAAATTGTTACACATAGTGCCTTTAAGCTTGAATCGTATCTTGTCTTTGTACTGAATTCAATCAAATATAGGTCAAATAGTATTTGCAGATGTACTGCACTCTGTTTTATACAGCGTCCCGACTTTTTTGGAATTAAGGGTTGTATTATGCCAAGCAGGTCATAGCAGACAGAGGCTTACCTGCTGTGACTCGCTGGACTTGAAGGCGTCTTTGAGGATTTCCACAGCTCGTGACGGATCCACATATTTCCTCTTGGACCCAACCATGAGGGAGAAGAGGTTCCTCAGCTCCTGCATGAAGGGCAGGTTCCTGTGTTCCTGGTCAGAGTAAAACAACAATTTTGTGAAGCAAAAAGTCAGGTCAAAAAAAAAAAATATTTTCAGTGATCCTCTGAGATGAGGAACACTGAAAATATTCTCCTGCAAATGCACTATTTACTACTAATAGAGTAAAAGTTCCAGTACTAGTACAGTACCCAGCAGTTTACCCATTCTTACAGATTCATATCAACAGTAAGAACAACAGACAGGCTGAGGACAGTGGAAAATATGGAGAGACAGACTAATGCATTGTTGGTTTTATGAAACTTATTTACATTAACACAAAAATAGAATATCACCATCTTATCCTAGCTAAGAGGTCTTACTGTTAATATTTATTCTGGAAAGAAAAACAAAGCATTTTGATTTTTTTTTTCTTACCTAACATTAAATTCAAGTGGGCTTGAATGTAAGGGTATAACGTTCCATTGACCTGGATCAATATATATATTCTATGATCAACGATCCAATATTATCTATACAAAGTGAAAACATTGATCCATGTCATCATCTTAAAGCCACAGTGTGTAGGAATTTCTCCCATCTAACGTTGAAATCATATATTGCATTCAAACGGATAGCGCACTCTAGCACCTCACTGGTAGCCGCTGTGTACCAAAAAGCTATGATAACATTGATGAAACCATGCCATTCGATACTTCATTAAGTATTCATTCAGGCTCCTACAAAGACATACGCGACGCGAGTTGACAAACCCCCTTCTCACCATGCTAGCTGTGTTTACAATGTATGACTGTCGGGGCGGGTGTAAATCGAAACAAACCAATCACGTCTTGTCTTTTGACAACTGACAAGTGGCTCAACCTCACACACCTCATCCCTCTCCTCGCATCACTGTCTGTGATTGCATTACCTTTCTCCTTCAGCAACTCTTTCCACCTGGGAAAGGCTACCCCGATGTTGACCCTCGTTTTTTTTAATTTGCTGGCCACGTTGCCTTTTTGATGCCACTTTCTTGGTTACGAGGATTCTGTCTCCTGTGATGCTGCATATGCATGATCCTGCATTATGCTCAAAGAATGGGACTTTGTTATGCTGCAGTAGTGCTGGGGTAGTAGCGAAGCGCCTCTTGCTCCTCTCCTTCGGCTTCTCAGTCACGCAGCGCTGGCCTGGCTCTCAACGAAAACGCTGAAGGCGGGGCTATTCCCTGGTAGTGCTATATGTCCCTTGCTGGCGGATGTATTTTCAAGATAGCGAAACGTTATGGAACCCCCCCACACGACTTACCCGCCCAATGTACAAACAAATCCGAAATTCTCCTTTTACGAGAATAAGCCAGATTATTGGTGGAGGTAATAATACACCAGTGATGACATTTTTATGAATGCAGACATCGATTTTTGCCAATAAACAACTAGAAAATGCTCCACAATGTCCCTTTAAGATTACACCTTTATTTTGAAATTCTGTGTCACTGTCAAACAGCAGCAGGCAGATGGAAAGCAGCCAAGAGAAAGAGACGGATAACGTTATTTTCTTGGGAATAAATGAGCAGTGTGGAAATATTTTCGATAAAGGAGAAAATAAAGGTCAACAGACAAAGCATGTGCCATATGTAATCAAAGTCGTTATGAGACAAAGCACAACGTGCCTGCCTAGATGGGCATCTCACTCATCTCACTTCTCACTACAGCAACATTAGCTGCTCTGTTTTAACAATGTTCAGCTGAAAAAAACGTGCATGCAGGCTGAAATTTAACCATGCTGTTCTTTCAGGAGATGTAGTGATTTAAAGCAATGGTAAGTAAGAAAAATAATCAAGATACATGTGATTTGTTAAGCTTTGAGTAGAGGGGAAAAAGTGTGCTAGCCACTAGGCTAATTTATGCACTGTAAACATGCTTAAGCTAATAATGAGTCACTAGCAAAACCGACTGTTTTGTCTCTGAACCTTGACAGTTATTACTGAGCTGAATTTGATACTTTTGTTAAATTACATTGTTGTTAATCCTCCATATTTTATGGCTGCTGGGAGAAGTTTGCCTTCAGAGCTTTAGGTTTTATGAAAAAGATGATGGTTTGGGTAAAAATGAAAACATTTTTTTAAGAAAATACTTTCTGACAGAAAGCCCTAAAGGTTAACTTATTCCGTATGCTGTTTTATGTGTGTTAGTGGAGTCCATTTTTAAGTAAACTTTAGTGCTTTTATTATTCATGTGTTGTTTGAATGATGGCCAAATGTAAAAAAGAAAGGGATGGCAGCTTCCTCTATAACAGATTGTGTTAAATGGGCAGATGATCCCATCTCATATCAACTGCAGGCCCCTGAATCGCAACGTCTCAAAATTGTATCTAGCAGACTTTGTAACATTGGCAAATATTGTATTGTTGTTCAAGGAATCGACTTAATATTGTATCATGATTAAACTGGTGATTTATACCACTACTTGAATGAAGATTTGAGAGTTATAGATTGGGCCAAGGCAACTGATATAAAAAAATGACTTTCTCAAACCACACTTTCACAGCATAAGCTTTAGTCAAGCTCAGACTATGACAGTTTTGGGACAATTTATCGCAAGTTAACCCCTCCCAACAATTGGAGGAGAAATCTGGTCTGGGACCTTGGTCGGTACTGATGTCGGGCCCAAATTATCTGGTAATGTCAGAGGTTTACAGATCCAGTATTAAACCTCCCCAACTGCTCACAGACTCATTAGGGCCATACTTTCAAACAGGTTTGATACTTAGGAATTAAAATCCGGATGTCATGATTATGGTGACAGCATTATGGAGCATCTGAGTGTGTTGCCAAGGAAAACATGTTTGGAAACATTCTAGCTCTTGAGGCTAATGTTAGTTAGCATACTACTGTTGACAAATATGAAAACAGTTAAAATCTCACTGCAAAGCATTACTAACATAATAGTAAGTTGTTGCACCAAGTCAGTCTCATCAGAGACTATGTGAGAGACATGTGAGGGGCTCCCTTTGGCATGCTAGTCTTCATAAAAGCCTGTAGTGTGTGACACACCATTATTTTCAAATCTTGTTGTGTGTGCATGTCTGAGATTGTAGAGAACACCTGTGAAGTTTCTCCTATGTGCATGATGCAACTCCATTTCAAAATTGTTAGGATTTTAAAACTCCTATTGTGAGCATTCAACACATTTGTTTGTCCATATTTTCCATACTAATAACTTATGTTTCAATGTAGTGGTGACTGTGGCAAGACAAATTTGAGCATCTCAAATCTGAAAAAACTCCAGGACAAATCCAAAGCCCCTCCCTCTAAATGTTCATGTTAGTCCTGGTGGAGAGGCACCAAGGTTTCATCAAACATTTTACAAAGGGTGGGAATCCTTGCAGCTTGCTATCAGTGAGTGAACACAAGGACTAAGACACATAATCACACAGCTGCTGAATGGTGACCCACACTGGCGCCTGCGTGAGGCTAAAGGAGGGATATGAACAGCTGCTGTGAGGTCACATAACATACACAAACTGGTGATCGAACTAAAAAGCTTAAAAAAACAACCAAAAAACACCCATCACACTAACTGCTTCATTTTCCTCTGTTGAGGACCTGAGAAGAAAGGTTGGGGTCTTACCTTTTGGTTGCGAGGCAGGTCGTGGACTCTGGCTGGTGGTGAATAGTTGAGCACCAGCCTCTGAAACTCCAGCAGGTTGAACAGAGACTTGAGGTTGAAGAAGGGATAAAGATATGTTAGTAACATCCAATCATAGACAACCTTGGCTCACATACATTGTTTTCATGGGTTTTTTTAAATACACTGAACAGAAAAACTGCATGTAAAACTGAAATGTGGTATGAGATACAGCAGTTATTATCACCTTGTTTTGAAGTGATTTGATTTGGTGTAGCTCTTGCCATTGTTTTATTTCAAGGTTTTGATTTGCTGTAGGCTTTTTGGTTGTTTTTTGTTCACCCTGAGAGTATGGTCACACATGAGTGACTGCATGCTAGTGACCATTGCTTGCAGAGGTGATATTCGGGTTGAATGTAGGCAGTGCCAGACAACACCGGATTTGACACACACAGAAAGCTAACTTCCTAGCTTATGTTAGGTATCTCGCTAATAAATACCGAGAAATATGATGTGAATGGTACACTTTCCATTTTCTGAGGCTCCATGCCTGTCTCCAGACACACTGCCAGTCAGGCAACATCTCTCATGTGGGGCAGCTTCTTTTTTTAATACAATATGTTTGGATACAGCAACAATCACTGTCTTTCCACACATACTAGTGCTAATTGAGGTTGCAACTTTGTTGCCAAAAACAGGAGGTGAAAATTTGCCAATGTTGACTTCAATCATGTGTGACGGTGCTCTAATGATGTAGCATCATTATCTGCTTACTATCAGGTGTGTTGCCTATACATTAGATCAGCCATGCTCACTAACAGTCATATAATGCCTTTAGACCTTTACAAAATGAGGTACCCCACTATGTAATGCCAAAAGGCCGCAGGTTCATAAAGTTTCAACTTTTTTCCAGTTATTCACACTACTTGGTACTTGGGGTGTGAGGATCCATCAATCTGAATCGATATATCAATATAATAATCAACAATCCAGTATCATCGATACAAAGTGAAAACATCGATCCATATCGTCATCTTTAGCATAGGCTTTTATTTTGAAAGTCTGTGTCACTGTCAAACAGTGGCAGGCAAATGGCAAGCAGCCAAGAGAAAGACTATGAAGATAACATTATTTACTCTGGAGTAAATCAGCAGAATGGAAATATTTTAGATTTCGGAGAAGATACAGGACAACAGACAGAGCACATGGCGTATGTAAACAATGTTGTTACAAGATAAAACACAACATAACGTTACCTGGCTGGACAAGCCTCTCACTCCGCTAACTTCTTGCTTTAGCAACATTAGCTGCTCTGTTTTAGCAACGTCAGGCTGAAAAAACGTGCATGCAGGCTGGTATTCAACCGTGCTGTTCTGTCAGGAGATGCAGTGACTTAAAGCAACACTTACCTTTCTGGAAATTTGACACTTTTCTTTGTTTAGGTTAAAATGCTATTAATGAGCTGATGGCACACTAAAATGTAAGTGAATTCCACCAGAAATAAAAACTTATAATTATACCATTCTAACATGGATCGAATGCAATGATTGGTCGGAGTTTTCTCCTGTCCTGTCTGTCTTCCCCACGTGGAGGCCTCCGACTGACATAACCGCTCGCGTAACATCATCTGCTCTCAGGATGTGGAGTTTTTGACTGTGAAATGTCAACCCTTTTCATCTTACTATTGCACTATATGCACAAATTGTTTTGTTGTTGTTGTTTCTCTTTGCTTGGGGTATGCGAAATGTCATTTTGTTTTTGTGCAGCGCATAAAAATGACAAAGAAGTTCAGTTCAGTTCATAACGTTATATATGATAAGACAGCAGCGGGCGGCAGTAGCTCAGTCCACAGGGACCTGGGTTGGGAACTGGACGGTCACCTGTTCGAGTTCCCATCCGGACCAAATATGGAGTGTGGACTGGTAGCTGGAGAGGTGCCAGTTCACCTCCTGGGCACTGCTGAGGTGCCCTTGAGCAAGGCAACGAGCCCCCCAACCGCTCAGGGCGCCTGACCAAGGTAGCCCCCTCACTCTGACATCTCTCCACTTTGTGCATGAATAGAGTCCTGTTTGTGCATGTGTGTGTCTTTCGGACCTGTGCGTAATTGACAGCAAGAGTGAAAAAACTGAATTGAATTTCCCCTCAGGGGGATTAATAAAGTATATAAAATTAAAAAAAATAAATAAATAAAAAAAAAAATTAAGCATCCAGTTGCTAAAGGCTAACGTTGGCCTACTGCAGCGTAGCCTCTGACACACTGACGTTATCTTCCTTGTGCGTTTCCACTTCCTAGTAACGTTAACACTACTATTTAACAATAGCACTATAACCTTATTCTAAAACTCATCAGTCATCACTGACTCTGGTTGAGTTTTAAAACTCCGGGGTTGCATTTGACTGTCTTGGTTGTATCATTACACTCGCTCTCCTCTTCCGTGTATCTAACATTACCTTGCCAACGCCTACGTCTATCATAGACGAAATGAGGACGTAATGGAGGAGGGGTGAGTAGGCCTTTGGAGGGAGGTGGAGTTGCAGGAGGAGGGGGATGGGACTTTGGAGGGAGGCGGGAGTTGTAGATGTTCAAATTTTGAAAGTGCTGTATGAAATGCAAGAAATGTAAGAGTTGCTTCAAACCACCAGTGAGTAAGAAAAATAATAATGTTGAATGTAATTTGTTAAGCCATGAGTAGAGAAAAAATGTCCGCTAGCCACTAGGCTAATTTATGCAATGTAAACTAGTAAATGGCAAATGAACCTGCATTTATATAGCGCCTTTCTAGTCACCCAACCACCCAAAGTGCTTTTTACACTACGAGTCACCTTCACCCATTCACACACATAATCATAAACTGGTGGCCGAGGCTACCATACAAGGTGCCACCTGCTAATCAATTTTTAACACACACACCGATGGAAGCATCATCGGTAAGCAATTTGGGGTTCAGTATCTTTCTCAAGGATAATTCAACATGCAGGCTGGAGGAGTAGCAGAGTGCAGAGCAGAGTGAAAGTGTGATTAAGCTAACCGTTCGTTAATTCATGCAGAAATATATCACTCCGCTTCTTCAACCAACAGGGCTCCTCATTCCATTCTCATTCCTCTTAATATCTCTCCAATGTCTGAAGAGGTAGATGTGGGCCCAATCCCAATTCCTATCTTAAGCCTCAATCTTAACCCTCAGTCTCAAAAATCCGCACTCCAGCGAAGTGCTAGTGCTGTCCCGATTCTCAGAGTGTTGAGTTGAGGGTCAAGAATAAGGGCTGTATGGCCCTCACTTTTAAGATTTTCCAGGACCACCCTTGGCAATAAGTGCTATCCCAGAATCCTTTGCGTATCATCCGCCGAGCTCAGCCGAACCCAGCCGAGTACAGACGATTCAGTCAATGCAAGATGGCGGCGACAAGCGTAAGGAAGCAGAGTTATCAATGTGAGTATTTTCCTCGTTAATAGTTGTTTTAAAATTATGATAACCATTGCATTATCTTAGTTTAACGTCATTTTATGGACTATAGACCTCTTTGTAGCGTAACACACATATTTTTGGTCACGGGCGACGGCTTGCCTGCCCCGCCGCACGTAACCCCGGTTCTCTGATAACCGAGTATGCTGTCATTCAGTTACAAAAAGTCATTTTTCTCAGTGATAATGTAGTTGTTAAGTTGTTTTAATATACGTGAAATGTTTGCATCGACATTTTTGTAAGATGACCGGACGGTGTCATCTCCTGTAGCCGTAGAGTCTGCAGCTGGTAACGTTACAGCTGCAGGTTAACGTTAGTGATCGTATTATCTGGTGACTTTCCGCTGAATAAGTTACGTCGGTTGTTGTGGTACAGGTTATTTGGTTGAATATCAACTTATAACCCAAAGAGTGAAACGTTAACGTGGATGAAAGTCACCAGATAACACTTGTGTGACTGTGTAAACAGCCTCACCAGTTCTGCTGGATGTTGACTACAGTATTCATTGTGATAATACTTGCAATACTGCATGAAACTAAACTAATAACTTAACGAATATCTGACAGGTAGCCCAAAAAAATAAAAAATAAAAGAAAGTAATGTTGTTATCTCTGTTCCATTTCAGGGCCACCAGACAAAACACAAGCCCTGATTCATTTCAGGGCCACCAATGAAGACAAGTTTACAAAAAGCAAGCAGGCTCCAAAAAAACTATGGGAGTGAGTAATTTGTAACTTGTGAACTGTTCATATTCATAACATAATTCTCAGTCACAACGGCAACTGTTCCCCTAGTGATCAAGCATTCTGTTTCAATATGAAATCAGCACAGCTGCAGACGACATTGTCGAGTTTGGTAACTGTACATTTGTTTTGGAGCTGCCCCTATACTGTCACTTTTTGGAAAGATTTTGTCGAGTATATTCGTTGCAACATTTATGTTCTATTTTCACTACTGTACAAAGATGTGCTGTTGGGATTTTATGATGTCAGCATTTCAAAACAAAAACAATTTTGTATCATTAATCTATCTATTATCTTAGCAAAATTCCATATTCATAAGAGTAAATTTTGAAAATATGTAAACAATTTAATTGTTTGAGCTGCTGAACTTTTTTATTTATTTGTTTGTTTATTTTATTTCTTTTTCTTTTCTCTTAACCCTGGCATATTTGTTCTGTTCATGTCTGTCACTGCTTGTTTTGGACAAGAATTTAAATAAAGTGTTGGGAAAAAAAACAACTCATCACGTCTTTTTATCGACGACTACTGATGACATATATTTCTTCTTCTTTGAACTGACAGACTGGACGGAGTTTTGGCATATTGCTGCCCCCGACAGTCTTAAGACATATTTGCCTTTGAGGGGTGTCCCATTTTAAAGTCACAAGACAGCCCTTAACACTTGGTTTTGAGGGCTAGTGAGATTGAGGGTTGAGCTTGAGAATTAAGATTGAGGGTTAAGATAGGAATTGGGATTGGGCCATGACAACCCTTAATACACATAAAGTTATTCAACAACAGTAAATACTTATTCCGTAACCTCATATGAAGTGTGTGCTGCATCTTTGAGCATTTTTGATGATGGCCTCCGTCCAGTCCTTTCATCTAACCGCATTTAATCATAGTTGTCTTTGTTTTTGTTGACAGGTAGTGGCAGCTGGTATGTCTTAAAATTCAAGTCTCGAGCCATGACTCCTTGAATCTTGGCAACCAATAACACAACAAGCTTATTGAGGGTTTTTGAAGATGAGCCACAGAGTAGACTGTTGCAGTAGTCCAGACTGGAGGTGACGTAGGTGTGGATGAGGGTTTCTACAGCTGAGGTGGTGAGGGATAGACGGAGGCGGGTAATGTTCTTGAGGTGAAAGAAGGCTGTTTCGGTGGTGTTAAAGTGCTGGTCGAAGGAGAGGGATTGATCAAAAATGACGCCAAGATTTTGGATGTGAGGGGAGGTGGATACTGTGGAGCCGCCGATGTTGAGGGTGAAGCTATGGGTGGATTTTGTGAGTGCTTTTGGTCCAATGATGATAATTTCAGATTTGTTGCAGTTTAATTGGAGGAAGTTGGTTTGAAGCCATGATTTCATTTCATTTCTGCAGTTTGTCAGGGTTGGGCGGGTGGCAGTGGAGATTGTCTTGGTGGAGTTGAGGAGCTGGATATCATCGGCAATGCAGTGTAACTGGAGACCATGTGACCATGCGGATTATGTGACCAAGGGGGAATAGGTACAGGATCAAGAGGAGGGGACTGAGAACTGAGCCTTGGGGGACAGCTTGGAGGAGGGGAGCAGTAGGTGATTTGCAGTTATTGATGGAGATGAACTGAAGTCTGTCAGAGAGATATGATTTGAACCAGTTGAGAGCAGTGCCAGTGATGTTAAAGACGTTTCAAGTCAGATGAGAAGGATGGAGTGATTGATGGTGTCAAAGGCAGCGCTGAGGTCGAGGAGGATGTTGAGGTTTCTGCTATCAGAGGAGAGAAGGAGGTCATTAGTGATTTTGAGGAGGACAGTGTCAGTACTATGGTTTGATCGAAATCCGGATTGGAATGTTTCATATATGTTATTGACTGAGGGGTGGTACTTCAATTGGGAGGCTACAGCACATTAGTTTGGACAGAAAGGGTAGGTTGGAGACTGGCCTAAAGTTATTTGGGATGTCAGGGTTGAGTCCAGGTATTTTTAGATCGGGGTGACAGCAGCAATTTTGAGAGATGGTGGGGCAATGCCAGTAGGCAGGATGGAGTTAATTGTTGCAATGATTACCTGGAAAGCAGGCCTTCACAAAGTATGAGGGGACGGGGTCCAGGGTGCAGGTGGCAATTTTCAATCCAGTGGTGAGCTTAGAGAGGTCTGTAAGGGAGACTGGGGTGATCTCTGACAATGGTTGGCAGGAGAAAGGGGGGCAGCTGGGTAGAGGGGGAGCAGATGTAGTGCTGGTTAAGTTACTATAGATGTTGTCAATTTTAGTTTGGAAAAATGAGAGGAAGGAGGTGCATTTGTGAACTGTAAATGACTGGGAGCTGCTGTCCAGGGTGTTGAGGAGTTTGTTGATAGTGGAGAAAAGTGCTTTTGGGTTTCCAGAGCCAAAGTGAAACAGTTGAGAGTAGTAGGTGGGTCAGGCACAGGAAAGGGTGTTTTTGTATTGCTGCAGATGGTCCTTGAGGGCTTCCAGGTGAACTGTGAGACCTGTTTTATTGCAGAGTCTTTCGAGTTGCCAGGCACGAGTTTTCATTAGACGGAGTTCTGGGGTGTACCAGGAAGCAGAGTTGGTGAAGGAGACTGTTTTGTTTTTGAGGGGTGCAAGATGGTCGAGTGAGACTGTAGTAGTCTGTGAGGTCTAAGGGGCTGTGAAGGTCGATGAAGGGAGAAGTGGATATTTTTTCAGAGGGAGGATGAGAGGGAGGTAGGGGAGACAGAGTTTAGTTTACGGAAAGTGAGTGTGCGTATCTACTTTGGCAGTGGGGTGGGGATGTCAATGGACACGGTGATGGCTAAGTGGTCAGAGATGGTGAGGTCGGATCCAGAGTGATGATGCAAGGTGAGTCCAGTGGAGCAAACAAGGTCCAGAGTGTGACCAAGGTTATGGGTGGGAAAACTGACAATCTGAAAGAAATTAAAGCAGTTGAGTATATCAATGAAGTCTGTGGCTGCAGAGGAGTTTGTGGAGTCAATGTGGATATTAAAATCTCCAAGGAGGAGGACTGAGGGGGAGAAAGAACAGAGCTGAGTCAGAAAGTCAGAAAGTCAGAAAAGTCAAAAAGGAATGATGGGTGAGGTTTAGGTCAGAATGGAGTCACATACCTGGGTTCCAGTGTTTTTAGCATGTTACAAAAGCCTTTGTTTTAACATGCTGTATGGACGCATCCGTTGTTAGCGCAGTTAGCTTTTTTTGTTGTTTTTATTTGTTTTGTATGATTGAACAGATCCAAGTTCACATGCATTTAACTGTTTGATTTGTACAGTTATGAAAATACCTACGATGTGTAGTCCACAAATAAGCATGTGCCTGTATGTGTGTTTCTGCTCACCATCCTCCTCCCTTCCCATGGTGACCTTACACCCCACCCCCCCTCCCCAAAGAGCTCTATGAACCAAGGATTAACCTCCACATATATATATATATATATATATATATATACATATAAATGCATGTACTGCATACATATAATACATAGACATACATGCATACATACACCCACTTACATACATATATCTTAACATTACAAATATATTGCACATATGTTGAGTCAGAGTTGTAACAATAAAAATAAAATAAAATGAATATACAAAACTGATTGTCGCATTTCCACAAAACATAGCAAATACAACCATTAACTAACACTCAAGAGTTTAGCAATATTAACTATTGATTAGATTTGTAATGACATAACTTTAGTTAGTGTCTCTGCCCAGGATGAGATTGTTTTCCTGTTAGCACAGTGTATTTTGGCGACAGAGAGCTCATTATTAATTACCTCAAGAAAAGTATTAATCCATTGTGAGACTGAAAGAATACAGTGGTATGAAAAAGTTTAGGCACCCCTCTGAGACTGCATAACAATTTACTCTGACTTCACAGAAAATGATCACAGTGGCATGCCATTCATTTTCTAATAAAAGCTGAGTACTGGGGTATTTTCCAGACAAAGATTTTTAGTGTAGCAATATTGTTGTATGAAATTAAATCAGATGTGAAAAATAGGCTGTGCAAAAATTTGAGCACCCTTGTAATTTTGTTGATTTGAATACCTGTAACTACTTAGCACTGATTAATTGGAACACAAAATTGGTTTGGTGAGCTCATTAAGCCTTGAACTTCATAGACAGGTGCATCCAATCATGAGAAAAGGTATTTAAGGTGGCCAATTGCAAGTTCTTCTTCCCTTTGAATCTCCCATGAAGAGTGGCAACATGGGGGCCTCAAAACAACTCTCAAATGACCTGAAAACAAAGATTGTTCAATATTATGGTTTAGGGGAAGGCTAAAAAAAGCTATCTCAGAGATTTCAGCTGTCAGTTTCCACTGTGAGGAACATAGTGAGGAAATGGAGGACCACAGACACAGTTCTTGTTAAGGCCAGAAGTGGAAGGCCAAGAAAAATATCGGAGAGGCAAAGGCGAAGGATGGTGAGCATGGTCAAAGACAACCCACAGACCACCTTCAAAGACCTACAACATCATCTTGCTGCAGATGGTGTCATTGTGCATCGTTCAATAATTCAGCTCACTTTGCACAAGGAGAAGCTGTACGGGAAAGTGATGCAGAAGAAGCCTTTTCTGTACACACGCCACAAACAGAGTCGCTTAAAGTATGCAAAAGCACATTTGGACAAGCCAGCTTCATTTTGGAATAAGGTGCTGTGGACTGATGAAACAAAGATTGAGTAATTTGGTCATAACAAGGGGCGTTATGCATAGCGGCAAAAGGACACAGCATTCAAAGAAAAACACTTGCTACCCACAGTAAAATCTGGTGGAGGTTCCATCATGCTTTGGGGCAGTGTGGCCAGTGCCGGTACTGGGAATCTTGTTAAAGTTGAGGGTCGAATGGATTCCACTAAATATCAGCAGATTCTTGAGAATAATGTTCAAGAATCAGTCACAAAGTTGAAGTTATGCCGGGGCTGGATATTTCAACAAGACAACGACCCAAAACACTGCTCAAAATCTACTCAGGCATTCATGCAGAGGAACAAGTACAATGTTCTGGAATGGCAATCCCAGTCCCCAGATCTGAATATCATTGAAAATCTGTGGGATGATTTGAAGCTGGCTGTCCATGCTCAGCAACCATCAAACTTAACTGAACTGGAGATGTTTTGTAAGGAGGAATGGTCCAAAATACCTCCATCCAGAATCCAGACACTCATTAGAGGCTATAGGAAGCGTCTAGAGGCTGTCATTTTTGCAAAAGGAGGCTCTACTAAATATTGATGTGATTTTTCTGTTGGGGTGCCCAAATTTATGCACCTGTCTAATTTTGTTTTGATGCATATTGCACATTTTCAGTTAATCCAATAAACCTCATTTCACTACTGAAATATTACTGTGTCCATCAGTTATCTGACAGATCAAAATGAAATTGCTTTTCCAAACACCCAATGATTTATAAATGAAAATAATGGAAATTGTCAGGGGTGCCCAAACTTTTTCATACTGACTGTATGTGGTGGGTGCCAGCGAAGAGCTAAAATCTTTTTTGCAGCAGTTAGACCAGCTAACATTATGTATCTTTGTGAACATGTCAGCTGTAGAGATGAAATGTCATTGAGGCGTAAAATAGTAGGACAACAAGGAATGTCAACATTTAAAATTTGTGATTAGTTAGTACAAACTTGTCTCCAAAAGTTAGCTACATCTCTGCATTCCCAAAACATGTGCATAAACAAGCCAGCTTGATTGTCTGGGCAGAAATCACAATTTGCTGATGGATTAAGTTTCATAAGGTAACGTTTCCTAGGTGTAAGATATGTTCTATGAGTGAAGTTAAAATGTATTTGCTGATGATTTGGATTCTTGGAAGGGTCAACAATGGTTCCCCATATTCTTTTCCAACTGTCATCCTCCAAGGGTACCCCCAGTTCCCACCTGCTGGATGTACAAAGGTTTGTAACTAGCTTTTGACAACATAGAGTAAAGTTCTGATACTACACTTTTTGTTTGATCTTGTTTACTTAATATTTTATGTATTCTGTGGATAGTAAGCAAGCGGTGTGTTCCAGGGAACACCATAGGCCTTCATGGAAGATCTCAGCTGGAGGTACAAGAAAAATGATGAAGCAGGTAAATTGAAAGTAACCTGCAGTTCATTTAAAGAACGTAATCCATTACCATAAAAGATATCTCCTAAGACATGAACACCTTTAGTCTTCCAAAATGGAGATGAAAATGGGGCAGACCCAGAGAGAAGGGAGTGATTATGAAAAATCGGGCTGTTTAGATGCCACTGAGTTGTGTTAGATGTTTTTTCTGTTTTACGCCATCCTGACAAGAAATAAGTGATGATGGGGCAAAAATGAAGTTTGGCGTGTTTAAGTGATATGGCAGAGTGAACTAAATCTATTAATCTATGAAGGTAGACTAAATTTTCTTCTACAGATCCCCATGACACAACAGCATCAGAGTTAAACCAGGTTGAGAGAGGTCTTAAAACAAATGACCAGGCACAGTGTTTAAAATTGGGGACCGAGAGACCTGAAGATTTGTGATGTTTTAATGTGGATAATTTGACACGGGGTCACTTCCCTCCCCATGTGAAAGTGGTTATTAGTAAATTAATCTTTTCCCAATATTTAAGAGGTGGTGATAACGGCAACATAGATGAGAAGAAATTCACTCGTGGCAAGATGTCCATTTTCACTGTGGAGACGCGAGCCTGAAATGAAATCGGGAAATGAGCCCATCTTTCCAGATCAGCAGCTATGCGTTTATAAATTCCCCAGTAATTGTTTGTTATTACTATTAAGACAGGGAGAGATGTCTACTCCCAGACATTTAAACTGTTTCACTGTAGGAATAAGTGCCGGTAAGGAGGAGACTAAATTAGAATTTAATGGTAACAACACAGATTTGGACCAGTTTATTTTATAGCCGGAGTGGGTTCCAAATTTGTTAAAAGTTTCCAAGATGTAAGGAATGGCAGTAGGAGCTTTGTCCACATACAATAATATATCGTCACTGTATAACGAAATATGATGGCTGGTGTTTTGGAAAGCTATAGGTTAAATGTGAGGGTGTTGTCTGATTTGTGAGCTAAGGGTTCTAGCGACAGTGCAAATAAAAGTGGACTTAAAGGACAACCTTGACGGCATGAACATGAGATGGGAAATCTATTGGAGGTATTGTTTGCTGTGACAACTACAGCTGAAGGGTTATTATAAAGAACTTGAATCAATTTAATGAAAACCCCTCCCAGTTGAAAGCGGTCCAAAACTATCCATAGATAATCCCATTCAAGCCGATCAAAGGCTTTTTCTGCATCTAAAGATAAAATGGCACAGGGTGAAGTAGTACCTACAGATGCATATATGGCATGCAATAAGCGACATATATATTATTAGAGGCTGAACATGTCTTAATGAAACCTATTTGGTCATGATGGACTAATTTAGTCATATATGATTCTATGCAATTGGCCAAGACGGGAGCATATATTTTAATTTCTGAGTTCAAGATTGACAAAGGTCTATAATTACTACACAGGGTGTGGTCTTTGTTGGGTTTAGGAATAACAGATATTGCTGAATTTTAAAGACAGAGATACATCCCAGGATGCTTAAATTCCTTCTTTTTTTATCTTTCCATTTTGTTTGTTGTTTGGACTATAAAGCATACTTCCACTTTATATGGGCTATGAGCAGAGGCAAATGATGCCAAGCCAACTTTCTCAAGTGAGGTGTCTTATGTTAAATAGGGGGAGGGGGGAGGGGTTCTACTCCTTAGTGGGACTCACAGGGATGAAGGTGTGGGTGGGTTAAATTTTAATTTCGGGTTGTTTTTTTGTTTTTGTTTTTTTATGTGGGCTCATGGCGACCTGGGGGTGGGGGCAAGATCTCTGAAGTTATTGTTATTGTTATCTTTCAAATGAAACTGTTTTTCACCTCTGCTAAAATGAAATATTATGACAAGTAACTTCAGTATAAATATTGCAAGTTGGAATACAAATGGCTTAAACAGTCCTGTTAAACGTGCTATATGTCTAGACTATCTCCGTAGACACAAACTAGATGTAGCTTTTATACAAGAATCCCATTTAAAGAATTCTGATCCCCATCGTTTCTCTAACACATTCTATTACACAGCTGCATCTGCCTCGGTTAACACCAAAACCCGGAGCTCTCTTGTTGTTCTTAAACGGAATTTATCCTTAACAGTACTAGAAAATTATGGCAGCACTGATGGATGTATTTCCTATGTAAAAAACATCATTTCTGGGTGGAAATTTGTCTTTATATCCATATATGCACCTTATCAATTCGACCTTGTTTTCTGTAATGATGTTACTGAACTCCTATCTAGTTTGCAAGAATTTGCAATTATTATCGGCGCAAATATGAATGCTACTCTAAACCCTATACTTGACAGTTCTTGTCCTCGAGACCAGCACTCTCAGAAACTTGCCACTGAAGCTTTTCAGGGCCTCTTATCTGATTTCAGTTTAACAGATTTGTATCGTTCTTTACATCCTACCTCTAGAGAATATAGCTTCTACTCTGACAGACACAAAACCTACTCCAGAATAGAGTATTTGCTAGTCACTACCCCAGCCATTTCACAGCTTCATCAGATAGACATTATTTCTAACCCATTGTCAGATCATGCTATTGTCTTTGCCAAAATAACTCTAATTGACACTCCAATTAAAGCCACCATGTGGCGTTTCATCATAACATTACTTAGGAATGACGATTTTTGTGATTATTTCAAGAAGCAACTTAATACATTTTTGTCTGAGAATGCTAGAACTGTAAATGACCCACGCATGTTGTGCTATGCTGTCAAAGGTTGTATTCGAAATACATCAATCTCCTTTTCATCCTATTTAAATAAGGTCAGATTGAGGAAAACAAATGAATACGAATCACTGTTAAACAATCTGGAGCAAGAACAACAAAGAGTGGGCTTCTCAGCACTTTTTAAGGGGAAAAAAAAGAATCCTCAAATGCTCATATGAATCGGCTGAATCTGAATCAACTGACGTAATTCTGAGTTGTTTACAGCCATACTTTTTAGTCTAACGAAGCTAACCAAGTTCCAGGTTTCACAGATCCCCAATGACACAGTTTTATAATCATTTTAATTATTTTTTAATTGAACAATCTAACAATTATTTTTTCGATTAGTCAATTAATCTAATGACTAATTTATCAATTATTCTAAATGTATTTTTTTTTTATTATTCAATTAATATAACAATACAATTTACCCAAACATATTTATCAAAAACTTGTCTCACTAATACTGAAATATTTTATTCAATCATGTGGGCCAACACATAGATACAGACAACCATTCACGCTCACATTCACCCCTACAGGCAATTTAGAGTATCCAGTTAACCTGTGACACAGAAATGAATTTACTCACTGTATATCATAGCAAACCTTTCCCTGACCTGGACAATCAGCATTTTTACTGAAGTAGTAGACTTTGAACTAATAATGGTTTTGACATGGAGTGATATGCAATTTAGATGATCACTGGCAAATATATATTTGCATCAGCCTTGGGGTGAGGTAATTAACTTGAACTATTTACAGATTGTAACAGCAGTCACAGACTGTAACTACAGTCTGTAACATTAGTTTAACATGTTTTCTCACTCGTGCACATCCATTAAAGTAAACACAAAAAAATAAAATAGCCGAATAACACCATTAGATGACACATGGTGTAACATTAGCGATGGTGCTGAAAGTTTAGGTAACTACTACTAACAGAAACACATTCAGCGTGTTGATAATCCTAATATATCATGCCTAGATGGGGACAAAAATTAAACAGGATGGTGCTGTCTGCTGCTGTCTTAAGGAAGCGCTCCAGGATGCTTTCACTTCAAGTGTGTGTGCATGGCCCTTGCACTCCTGTTAAAGGGCCAGTGTGTAATATTTGGCATGGTTTATTGTAAAAATCTGAATCTGAATCTGAATATTCTACCCATTAATATGTTTATATAAGTGTATAATCACTATAAAATAAAATTTGTTTGGTTTTCGTAGCCTTATAATTATGCTTTTATATATATATATGTATAGCAAGGGCCTTGCTTTAGAGAGG
>NC_065508.1:42260555-42275555 GCF_006386435.1 Epinephelus moara | reverse complement strand
CTCGCTTGATGCGCGGCTTGCCATCTTTTCTTCTCTTTCACACGTCTGAGCTGTCACCTGACGACGTCACATCCACAAACTTTATCAAATGTCATCTCCCAACAACAGTTAAGGGCAGTTATAAGAGAAACATTATAGCCTACTATTAGTTTTAAATTGTAATAGCATTAAATTGAAAACTTAACCACACATACATAGGTGCTGGACAATCACTCGTTATTTAGGCATTAAATAAACTACATTTAATATTATATCAGGCCCCTATAGGCCTATATGCGCGGCACATTTTTTTAATGATGGTAATAAAACTGATACCATTGCTATTTTTAGATACCGCGGGATATCTTATTACCGTATTATCGCCCAACCCTAATACCTTGACAGGTTAGCTAGGTATCTAATATAAAGCTAAGTCAACAGAGGATTGACTACAAAGTCAACAAGAAATAGATAGTATAGTGATGAAAGCACAACACTCACCAGCAACATCCAGTGTCTGGCCGATCTGCTCCCACAAGTGGGCTTTTCTGTCTTTGCTATGATAGTAGACACTGGGCGTGACACTTTTTCTCTCAGCGGCCACCTGTGGCCACATATGCTTTGTCTTCATTGGGAACAATTGAAAAAAGATACTGGCACCCAAAGAAAACCACATGTGAACACAGGCCCTAAAGACAGGATCTGATTTAGATCAGCTTTATTTCACCTGATACCATCCACCAAAATATGGCTCCATTAGCCTTGATACCAATCCCTAGTATCAGCTTGGGACAGCCCTGCTTACAGTAGGGGTCTTGTGTTTATACTAACTGTACTAACTAACTGTTTGGTTGGACACTTAGTACAGAATTCATTGTCATATTTGCAATCACTCATCAGCAGTGTTGGGAATGTTACTTTAAAAAATTAGTTATAGTTACTTGTTACTTTCTCCAAAAAGTAGCTGAGTTAGTAACTGAGTTACTGAACTATAAAAGTAACTAATTACCTGGAAAAGTAACAATCACGTTACTTTTTTATAAAATGCTCAAATATGTCAAATTGCTTGGACACCCCCCCTTAATGGAAATGTATGTAACGAAACTGACTGATGTCATGACTAATGTACATCACTGGCTCAAGAGTTCACATTTACACCTCAACATTTCTAAAACTGTTGGTATGTACTTCTCAAAAAAGGTGAGTATTGACAGTGACCCTAATATTTTCTAAAAGATCGACGTAGTACAAGAATTTAAATATTTAGGAATCCTTCTTGATTCACAACTTTGTTTAAAACAACAGGTGAAAAAGACTGAACAGAATGAAATTTAAATTGTCTAACTTTAGATTTATTAGGAATAATCAACCACAGAGTTGGCCAAGCTATACTTTGATGCCATGATTATGCCACATGTCTTACTGCATAACAAGCTGGGCCACGGCCTTTAAAACAACTCTAAAGCCAATTAAAACAGTCTCTAAACAGGCTTTTAAAGTACTAGCTAAAAAACCTAAATCGCTCCACCATTGCCAGATATTGAAGAAACATGAACAACTAAACTGGGACAACATAGTAAAATACACCGACTCTGTGTTAGTTTATAAATTTTTCATGGTCAAGCTCCACCTCCACTACAAGACTTTGTCAAAAAGAACTCAAACAGGTCATCCAGAGCAGGCTCTAGTGGTGACTGTGTTATACCATTCAGGAAAAGTGTCTTTGGACAAGCAATATTCTCGTATTGTGCATCCCAGACCGGGAACACAATACCAAGTACATTACGTGAACTTCCAACTCTCGCCTCCTTTACCAAACATCTCAAAGCATGGCTATTGGAAAACCAGGACTGTGATCATTAACTATGTTTAAATTGTTTGTATTGTTTATTTGTCTATGAGGCAAATTGTTGGGACACCATTGTCAATTTTATGCAGTAGTGCGTACATAATAGACCTATGTATGCTACTTTTGCATTTGTGTGTTATGGGCATCATGCAATTCAATCTAGCACTTTACTACTTGGTGCAATTTTGAGCAATGTGCAATATAACAAGTTCTTAAACAAGCAGACACTTTAGCACTTGACACTTCTGCACTTGACACTTTATCTAGCACTCAGGCACTTTATTAATCGATATCTAAAAATTCCTATGGTCTCCCAACTCTTGGTCTACTATGTTTCTGTGTATGTTGTTTTGCTTGTATTACTCTGTTTTACTTAGATTATTTTCTTATTGTTGGCATTGTTGCCTTCTCTGTGTTTAACATCAACCTGCCATGGGACTGGAGATGGAAATTAGCTGCCTGGCTATAATCTCATGTATTTACAAGTAATTGTTTATTAATTGTCCCATTTTTTTAAAAAAAATAAATAAATAAATCAAATCAAATAAACTCAACTGTACAAATCTTAATGGTATTTTTTCCATATTTCGCCCACTTGTTAGCGAAATAGTTAAAGAACCTGCATTAATCGCGCGATTTAAATGTGAAAAGTCTCATTGACTGACCGTCACCTGTGTGTATGCAGAGGGAGCGGAGCTGTGGAAACATCCTGCACTCCGTTTAAATAATGCCGTCTGTTTAAATAACTTATTAGATGGATATATATAGAGAAAGGCGACGTTTAGAGAGCTCACCTGCTCACCCTCACCTGCCCTCACCAAAGAAAAAAAACTTGACAGCTCCGCTGAGAAGGAGCTTGCTAGGGTGAAAGCTGCTTCAGTGAACTCAAGTAAAGACAAGTAATGGCGCATTTTATTGAGAGTAACGGTAACGGCGTTATAACAGGCGAGACAGTAACTTTTTTGATTACTCGTTACTGGAAAAAGTAGCGCCGTTAGTGACGCCGTTTATTTATAACGCCGTTATTCCCATCACTGCTCATCAGTCAGAAATGCTGCTGAGCCCACCTGCTGATGGCCTGCTCCTCATCAGTGATGCCTGTCTCCCTGAAAGTCCGGTTGGATTCCTCCAGGCTGAGGGCGATAGCCCTCTGAAGGTCATCTTTATCGTCCCCAGTCAGGTCAATCACATCTGCATAGAACACACGCACACTGTAACTTGGTTTGTATGAACAACTTTATGGTTTATATACTTTAAGGAACTACTGTTAAGGAAAACTTTGCCGATTTTCAAGTGTGTGCAGATGAACTCTCTTTGGCTTCCCCCCAACAGGACAAGTGCCGGGAGGTCCCTGCCCATCCACAGGAAACGCATCGGAACAGGCCATCAATGATGCCAAATACTTCACCCAGCTGACTTTTTAAGAGGGATGGCCTGGGAGCTGCAGGCACTGACTGCATGGGGGGAGGCCAAAGACTATTTATCTGCACCAACGGTGATTACACAAAGCTTGTTGAAAATTGGCAAATTCTCTCTTTGGTTATGTCTAATGTTTTGTGCTACCACAGTACATACAATAGTCCATACTGAAAAAGCTAAAACAATAGTTGTAGAATTGTTTCCAAATTAATTACAATTCAAAATGGTTTGCGACCTTACGTTATGAAACAGTAAACTGAGCTTTTATGTTTCCTTTTTTATTTCAATCATCCCTTGGAGGTCTCTAGAAGTTTCTGGCCACAAGTTTAAATGAGTGCTCACTTGTGTCTGCCTGGCTGCCCACGCTGATGTATCTGTCACTGGCCACCTGGGATGTGTGGTAGTAGGTTGACTCATCTTGCTGAGGAACCTTGGCATTCTTCTCTGTCAGAAAGGCCACAGCCTCGGCCAGGTCTCCATTGCTCACCTGCAGCAACGATGTTTGTGTTTGTTGCGGTGTCAGTACAGGATGGATACAGGAAATGATGAGAAGGAACTCCTGTTTCAGCTTAAGTTTGAGTATATTTTTCAGATTTAGTTTTTTGATAAGATCTGAAGACTTTGCCTTCTGTTTAGGATAACTTAAAAGGATAGTGCACCCAAAAATGAAAATTCAGCCATTATCTACTCACCCATATGCCGAGGGAGGCTCAGGTGAAGTTTTAGAGTCCTCACATCCCTTGCGGAGATCCCAGGGGAGAGGGGGTAGCAGCACAACTCCACCTAATGCAGGCTGGGCGCCCCAGATTAAAACGTCCAAAAAACACATAATTGAAACCACAAAATATCTCCATACTGCTCGTCCGTAGTGATCCAAGTGTCCTGAAGCCCCGACATAAAAAGTTGTTTGGAAAAACATCTTTTGAACTCTGTTTTTAGCCTCATTGTAGCCTGTAGTTCTAACTGCTTCTGTGTACACCGAGCTCACCTGTGCGCGCTTGCGCACGAGACCAGCAAAAGCACATGAACACACATGAAGGCAGTGCCCATGTCTCATGGTCTCACGCAAGCGTACACACATGAGCGCAGTCCACAGAGAGGCAGTTAGAGCTACAGGCTACAATGAGGCTAAAAACAGCATTTAAATGACATTTTTCCAAACAACTTTTTATGTCGGGGCTTCAGGACACTTGGATCACTACGGACGAGAAGTATGGAGATATTTTGTCGTTTCAATTACCGTATTTTCCAAATAGCAGCCCGGGCGTTTATTTCACAAAATTGATTTTGACCCCAGGCGTTTAGAAGAACCAGGCGACTATTTGCTCAAGGCTTCTTTTTTTTTTTTTTTGTACCGACCTGCACCAGGCCATTATTTGGTTACAGTTCCTGTTCAGTATGTTTTTTTTAGTGCAAAAATACTGTATAATGTAGGGGTGTGTTCGTGTACAAAAATCTCTAAACATTTAGAGTGGGTCATTTTTTTCATGTACACGGGTTTCATCGCTGGGTGGTGCTATTGCATTATACCAGTAAAGCCCCAGTTATCCGAATACCAACCGAACGGGCCATTTAACCAACAGTTACAGGCCGCCACAACGAAATATCGCCATTCCGACGGTCCGCGATCCCGAATTCTGGTCCTGACAGTAAGCTATGGCGAGCCTGTAGAAGCTGTATTCCCCATGCATGTCAGCGATTTTCACCGGGGACGCACGTGAGTAATTCAGGCTGACATTACCTGTTTTTCAGCGAACTCTTCTGGTAATTTTATTAAAAGGCATGGCATATAGGTCCACAGTAACATATTATTATTATTATTATTGGGTCTTACAAGAGTGGGCTACAGTGAGTACCGGGCCATCAAATCACAGCATCCGCGGTGAGAGGACACGGAATTGTGTGCGCTTTTATGCACGCAGGTCAAGGCGATCACGGATATTTGATATGGGAAAGATGTAGCCAGATGTATTACCTGTTTTAGATACGTGGCTGTCTGTCCGTCCGTCCGTAGCACGAGTCATGTGCACCACTTCACCACCGATCCGTGCATAAAAGTGCAAACAGTCCCTCAAGGAGGGCCAACCATGAGGCAATGAATGAGGAAATAATCGCCCAGGCGTTTAATCGGACCGGCGTTTAATACGCAAAATGGAGTCAAACCCCCGGCGGATATTAGGTGTCCGGCAGCTATTTGCCACCGGGTGACTATTTGGAAATATACGGTATGTGTTTTTGGACGTTTTAATCTGGGGCTCCCAGCCTGCATTAGGTGGAGTTGTGTTGCTACCCCCTCTCCCCTTGGATCTCTGCAAGGGATGTGAGGACTCTAAAACTTCACCTGAGCCTCCCTCGGCATATGGGTGAGTAGATAATGGCTGAATTTTCATTTTTGGGTGCACTATCCCTTTAAGCTAACAAAGCTGTGCTAAGCATAGAGATTTCCCTTAGGGCGTCCGCTTCCATTCGACGCCCAAGTCAAGTTATTTGACTGTTCACACTGGATGCGCCACAGTGCCGAGCTCTATGGCAGAAAAATCAAAATAAGACTGCATTCACATTACAGGGCTTAATGCTCAATCCTGATTATTTCCCCACAACGTGTCTTTCTGCCTAGACTGTTCACAATTATGTTTGGAGGGACCCATATCTGACAACGGATCTCTGCCCTGAACGCTTCACACGCAACCAATAACTTCATGCACAGGCCTGTTGGGACAACAACAAAAAGGATTACCTTTACAAAACAGTAATTTTGAGAAAAAGCGAATGACAAAAAAGCTGCAAAGCTTCATCTCCCGAGAGGTTATGGCCATGTCCGTCTGTTTGGGGGAGTGAGTAGTGTATTTTTGGAGATATGGCCCATTGGAACAAAGGAGGGCTGTTTTCGGGATAACTGGCTGTCGTACAAACATACTTTCGGTCAACAAACTCTATTAGTAGCTATTGCTGATTGTTCTGTGGAGAGAGAGGTGTGGATCCAGCCAGGGGAGGACTCAGGAGTGATGGGGCCACGATGTGGAGGGTTTTACAGAAGAGCAAGAGTCTGGCAGTCTGGCTTTATTAGCTTGTGACTGGGGCAACCTACAGCAGTTGCGCTACAGCTACGGCAGCATTCTGTTGTTTCAATGGGCTGAGTGACCTACACCTGTGCAGTGAAATCTGAAGTGAAAAAACACAGATGTATGTGAAAGAAACACATAGGCTGATACGATATGACCCTTTTCAAAGTGGTCGCATGACCAGTGATGGGATATTTGTCACATTTAGGACCACATATGAAAGTGGCCCAATCTGACTGGAAGAACAAAAATAGTTTGAGGATTGCACACAGATGTGTCCGTCAGCAGATAAAAAGTTTTTAATGAAGCCTTTCAAGCATTTTTAAGGACAAAGCACTTTCGGCCGTCTGGCCTTCATCAGTGTGAGTTACAAGACTAGCAGTGCATGCACTGATTTAACAGCTGCAGTGGAGTCTGCAGATCAGCTGTGTTCAATCAACAATCACCTGCAGATCAGGTGAGTCTGCAGATCAGCTGTGTTCAATCAACAATCACCGATACAGACCCTAGAGTGGCATGTAAGATGGTACGTGCTTCACACAACATAGTGAAAACAAAAGACAATAAACAGACAATCCAATATCACATTTATATGTGCTAAGTTAAAAAACATGTCTTTCAACAACTCCAGCTGTTACTGAAAACATCAGGTATGACTACTGTTCATACATCAGGACAGGTAAAAGTTGTTTAAATATATAACAGTTGATCACAATTTGGAGCAGGTGATTGTTGATTGAACACAGTTGATCTGCAGATCAACTCACACTGATGAAGGCCGGACAGCCGAAAGCGCTTTGTCCTTAAAAGTGCTTTAAAGGCTTCATTAAAAACTTTTTATCTGCTGACGGACATATCTGTGTGCGATCCTCAAACTATTTTTGTTCTTTCTGGATACTTATTTGGACTACGCACCAGGAGCGTCAGAGCGCAGTGGTAACTTTGAACGATAATTGAACTCCAATCTGATTGGAAAAAATCGAATATGTATAGCCACACTACATTGAAAAAATCATATCTGTGTTATATAGGAGCCAAAAATAAAAACTGGATTTGAGCCATGTTTGCTTCTAATGTGAACTTGGCCTAAATCACCAGAATGTCTTACAGAGCTTTTTTTTCTTCAGCACATCTACTGAATTTTGACAAAAGTTTGTCTCACTGCAGCCTACAGTTAATTCAGAAGTCTGTCACTCTATAGTTTTTAAAATATGCAAAAATCAAACATCCATATCTCCATAAGTCTTCATTCCAATCCTACCAAAATTGACACAGACATTCTTTGGATACTAGATATCACTTGTTTCAAATGGTGTTCAGGTCGGTCAAACAGTGGGTCTGCTGTGATATTCAATATCTTGTTGTAATTTGTACCGAACACACATTTCATCTAATTTTTAAACAAATGTACCAAAAATTTCTGACAATACACCTGAAACCAGCAGAAAGATGTGTGATTCTTTTTCAGAATTACATTGCAGACACTTTGACAGTTTTATGTGTTTTTATGCCTCAAGTTGTAAGGTGTATAAAGAGTCATGTCTTCCTGGTGGCGCGGTCAGTAAGTCAGTTTCTCTAGGGATTCAGAAGTCCAGGATTCAAATCTTCAGGTGGTCAAGTCCTTCAATTTTTTAACCTATTTCACCAAAAATTTATTATACACCCGAGAAAGGCAAGTTGATGTATGATTTTTTTCATGAATTATCCCAAACTTTTATTTGTTTTTATATTACTTTTTTGGCACTTTTGCTTTCTAAGGCCCTGACAAACCAAGCTGACGATTTGCCGTTGGTCAATGTTGGGCCGATGGTGTGTATCTGTTGATGGTGCGGTGTGTTAATGTGCTAACTGGTTTACTAGCATTTCCTTCCAGTTTCCGTTTTTGAAAGACGATTAGACAACCCCCATCTGCTGGTGTGGAGACTAATTTCCTCTCACACAGGCGCAGAAGGTATGTGCTGGTTAGCCATTGGCTGTAGTCTTTGTGGTACATTCATGTGCAACTTTTTGGCAGAGACACAGTCATGTTTTGTTGCGGCTAGCTCCTTGAAGTCTTGAAGTGTTTGGTGTGTCTGGGCCTTAATGATAGGAGAGTTGTAGACAGACAGGAAATGTGGGACAGAGAGAGGGGATGACATGCAGCAAAGGGCCACAGGTTTGAGTGGAACCTAGGCAGATACAAATGACTCAGCATGTATGTACAATACCTGCAAAGCAAAGACAAGCAGGGAATCTTGCAAATCCAGACAGTTGCTAATTTTTAGAATTGGTTAGTGTTTAATAATGTTAAATATTCTTTAATTAAGTTATTTGTGTAAGAAAGCAGCCTACTGAGTACATCTGCATGGTCATATTGATGCACAATCCATATAGAAAAGGTCTATTTTCATACTGTACCGATCTGTTAATGTGTTATCTTATGTGTTGTTTTATAAGTCAGACAGTTTACAAGTTGACAATTACCGTTCATGTTGCTGACTAAGTAAGTGGATAAGTAGCCACAAGAGCTAAATGAGTGTGTTTGTGGGTCTGCAGTTAGTAGTGCATTGTTGTTGTTCCAGGGCAGCGGGAAGGGAGAGCAGCAGCTAGTGAGCAAAGCTAATGTGCTTTGTTTTGGTACGGCGTGGTTACGGCCGACAGTAACCAAGTTTTGTGCTTAGGAAACACTCGGTTGCAAGCAGGTCAGTCCTTCTGTTCATTCAACGCATCCGTCCTGACAGGACGCTACATTGGTGTCAGAAGTAAAAACGACTGAGTGCCGTCCTGTATTAGCCGCTAGCCACCAGCTAACTAGCCTGTCGAGTGGAGCTGTGACTGTGACGGACAAGACGCTGAGGTACAGGGCGCGCCCGAAAGTTAAGGAGGAGAAGGCGGACAGTGTTCATTCTCCCTGGACTGCGAGTTTGCCGATGGAGTTTGAGCGGGTGACTGAACAAAAGGCCCGTCAGAGACACGGCCAGGAGGCTAGCTGCCGACGTGGGACTGAGCCCTGCCGACACACAGCGGAGTGGGACGAATGGCTCAGGTGCCCTCTACAGCGTGGAGGCAACAGTTCGTCGTGGAGACAAGGATTTCACTCCGGCTGTAAATAAAGATGGCGGCGCCCACAGCACAGTATTCCAGTCAAAACTCCAAAGTACTCCGGTAAGGCAGATTGGGAGGCCTTTCACGCGCAGTCTGAACTGTTGTCACAGGCTGCGGGCTGGTGAGAGGAACACATGGCTCTGCAGCTGGCATTGTGTCTTACCAACGAGGCTCTGGCGTGTTTGTTGCTGTTTAGCCTGGAGGAGAGGAACAACTATGGGGCTTTGGTTGGGGCTCTGCAGAGATGTTTTGGACATTGTGAACAGCCCGACTTTCTGCGCTCAGAACTGTGTGGCAAACGCAGACAACCTGGTGAGCCCCTCCGCGCTTTGGCCAATGACACTGAGACTCTCGCCAGGAGAGCATATGCCCACATGACCCCTGCAGTGCAGAGCGAACTGGCCAGGGATGAGTTTCTTCAGGCTATAACCCCAAGAGAGCTGCGCATTTAGACTCAACTTGCACACCCCCGTACCCTGCAAGAGGCATTAGAGCCGGCCCTCGAGAGAGAGATTGTGGAAGCTGGGCCGTGGAGAGTGGACCGAGAGATAATAGTCCAGTTGTAAGAACCTCAGTGGACAGCAGCCCTGCCCACGACAAGCCTGCTTGGGCAGCTGAAATAACTGAACTGATTCGTGCGGTGACTCTGCGAGCGCCACACATCCTCGCCAATGCCCCGTGGCCTGTTGGAAAGAATGCCAGGGATCAGGTAAATGGCTCAGGGTCCACATAGATGGGGAAATACGGACCCCCAGCGTTGTGTCCCCGGCTGCCTCATCACCAACAGGAGAAGCCCGGCAGCATTGGGGGAAGAACTGGGCTCTATCCCCCCCGACACCGATGACACAGCAGTCCGCGATGGTAGTGGGCTGGACTCATGCTGGAAATTTCTGTCACGGCCCCATCATCCTGGCCAAGACCCCATGCACCGCCCTTGTGGATACAGGCTCAACAGCAACGCAGGTGAGGCCTGAGCTTGTGCCAGCGGCGATGCAACTGGAGCAGACCACAGTGCAGCTATGGACAGTGACTGGTGAGCTCGCGCCCATGCTGGGTAAAGGACGGGTGACCATAACGGTGGGAGGTCTGTCTGTGAACTTCCCTGTGTGGGTGGCAGAGGTGCAAGACCCCTGTATATTGGGGCTGGACTTCCTGAGATTTGCACACTGTCTGCTGGACCTAGGGAAGAACACACTCAGTTTCCCTGGGGGCCCCACTGTGAGGATGATAACCACCTCACCAGCCCCAGAGTCACACACACCAGCAGTAAAGGCCACAGAGACCCACTACCGCATTTTGGAGCCCCAAGCCCAGAGCGAACCCCCACCCCTCAGTCCTGGGCCTCAACCGAGCTCGTCACCCATCCTGTCGGCACCGGTCGGCCTGGCCTCTGTGCACCACTGTGACCCCCTCCCCCAAGTCCTGCCACTCAGCCAAGCTCCTTCCCCGCCCCATCAGCACTTGTTAGCCCACCATTCACACCCCAAACCCCCAGTGACAAATAGCCCCCCTCCCTGCCAGCATCCCCCTCCACGTGCTCGGGCCCCCTCCCCCTGGTCCAGCCAGCCAATATGGAAGAGGTGGATAGATGGTCGGCAATTGGAAAAGCAATTATGAGGGGCTGGAGCTGTGGCAGCAGGAGGAGCTATAGCAGGTGTTGTCCGAGTGTAAGGACATCTTTGCTTTGATGGACAATGAAGTGGGTTTGACACACCTGGTGCAGCATGAGATAGACACTGGGGACACACAGCCTATCAAGACGCGTCCCCGCCGGCTTCCGCTAGCGAACCAGGAAGCGGCTGACAGTGCAACTGAGGAGATGCAGCGACAGGCATCATCGAGCCCTCTGACAGCCCATGGGCCTCAGGGGTGGTGATGCTCTCCAAGAAACGAAGCCCCAAGATGAGGTTTTGTGTGGACTACAGGCCACTGAACAGTGTGACAAAGAAAAACTCATATCCATTACCCCGCATTGACGAGTCACTGAACCTGGTGTCCAGCTCATCCTGGTTCTTCTCACTAGACCTGTGTAGCGGCTATTGGCAGGTACCCCTCAGTCCCACAGTCAGACCAAAGACAGCCTTCTGCACAAGCAGGGGGTTGTGGCAGTTTCGTGTCCTTAATTTTGGCCTGTGCAACGCCCCTGCCACCTTTGAGAGACTAATGGACACGGTGCTGGCTGGCATTCCCCGCCAGGAATGCCTCATGTATTTGGACGATATCCTGGCCCACGGGAGCTGCTTCCAGGCAGCACTAGGGGCGCAGCGGTGGGTTCTGCAGAGAGTGGCAGCGGCAGGCCTGAAACTCCACCCTGATAAATGTCGTTTCCTGAGAAAGGAGGTGGAGTTTTTGGGGCACAGATTGGGGGGCAAGGCATCAGCACGCTGGAGGAAAAAGTGCAGGCGATAAGACACTGGGCCACACCCACTGACCAGCGGCAGCTGAAATTATGGGGTCAGATCAGTCTCATAATGAATGAACTCACGCAGAGTTTTTCAAAAATGCACACGCTCTGGTTCACAATTGTATTTCGGACTCACTAATGCACACGATCTGTTTTGCAAATGCACACGCTCTGGTTCACAAATATAATTTTTATGCAAACTTGTAATATAAATTCGGAAATGCACACGCTCTGCTTCACAAATATTATTTTTATGCAAACTTGTAATATAAATTCACAGATCATGCGAATCGCTGAATACCGTATAGCCATACGACAAGCGAACACACCTCATTAACTGATGAATCTGTCAATCAGAATCATAAATTTGATTGACAGATTTATCAGCCAATGGTGACGTTCATTGATCTGCGACATCAGGAGAGTCTCAAAATTCACAACACAGATTTCTCTCACAAATGTAGAGAGGTTCACAAATGAGAAGCAGTTTGTAAATGCACATTCAACGATTCACATGATCTGCGAATTTATATTACAAGTGTGCCTCAAAATAATATTTGTGAAGCAGAGCGTGTGCATTTCTGAATTTCTATTACAAGTTTGCATAAAAATCATATTTGTGAACCAGAGCGTGTGCATTTGCAAAACAGATTGTGTGCATTTCCAAATTTATATTACAAGTTTGTATAAACATTATATTTGTGAACCAGAGCGTGTGCATTTGCGAAACAGATTGTGTGCATTAGTGAGTCTGAAATACAACTGCGAACCAGAGCATGTGCATTCGTGAAAAACCCTGCGTGAGTTCATTCATTATGAGACTGATCTGACCCCATAGAAAGTTTCCTCAGCCTAGCCTCATACTACCAGAGATTCGTGCGAGGCTTCTCCTCCACAGCTGCCCCCCTGTACCGCCTCCTCCAGAAGGACAGCAACTTCACCTGGACGCCGGAGTGTCAACAAGCCTTCAGTTCCCTGCAGAGAGCGCTGACAGAGGCCCTCCTTCTCACACCCCGACCCCTCCCTGCCATTCGTTTTGGACACAGACGCCAGCAACGTTGGTATGGGAGCAGTACTGGCCCAAGCAGGGCCGGAAGGAGAGAGAGTCGTGGCGTACTTTAGCAAGACTCTCAACAAGGCTGAGCGCCACTGCTGCGTCACACTCCAGGAGCTTCTTGCAATAGTGACCGCAATAAGACACTTCCAAGTACTACTTCTGTGGCCAACCCTTCACTGTTTGGACCGATCATGCAGCTCTCCAGTGGCTCATGTCATTTAAGGAACCAGAGGGGCAGGTTGCACGCTGGCTGGAAATGCTCCAGTCATATGACTTTACAGTGGTGCACAGGGCTAGGGCTCGCCACGCCAACGTAGACGCACTGTCCCGACGCCCCTGTGCCACAGAGGGGTGTCGCTACTGTGAGCGGAGAGAAGCACGGGAAAGAAAGCTATGTGAGGAGGAGGAGACATGCCACGGGCACGAGGAGGGTGAGCCAGTCTGCCGCGAACTGCAAGTGGTTGGCGCAGCAGAGTGGAGGACACATCAGGAGCAAGACGTGGACCTGCAACCAGTGGTGCAATGGGTGGAGTCGGGGCGGAGACCACCTTGGGACGAAGTGACAGGGAGCTAAAGGACTGTGGGCAAAGTTCAAGGCTCTGCGTGTCAAAGACGGGGTTCTGCATAGAACTTGGAAGGAGCCAGCTACAGGAGAGCAAAAGTGGCAGGTGGTGGTCCCAAGCAGACTGAGAGGGGAGGTGTTAAAGGCCTCTCATGGCTCCGTGGGGGCCAGACACTTTGGAGTCTCCAAGACCCTCAGCCGCCTGCGCCAGGGTTTCTACTGGGGGCAGTTCAGGAGAGATGTAGAGGACTTTTGTCGCCGCTGTGACCCCCAGATCGGTCCCACGCACAGCTCCAGCAGCTGGCGGTGGGGGCCCCGATGGAAAGAGTTGCAGTGGATGTCATGGGCCCGTTTCCACGCACAGACAGGGGCAACCGCTATGTCCTGGTCGCCATGGACTATTTTACAAAATGGCCAGAGGCATATGTATTACCAGACCAGGAGGCAGAGACAGTGGTGGAGGCTTTACTGGAAGGCATGTTCAGTAGGTTTGGTGTGGCAGAAACCATCCACAGTGATCAGGGACGGAACTTCGAGTCACGTGTCTTCACCACTATGCAGAAGACTTGAACTATGGCACTATACCCACAAAGTGATGGTGTTGTGGAACGGTTCGATAGAACCCTAGCACAACAGCTAGCCATCCTCACTGCAGAGCACCAGCATGACTGGGACACACACCTTCCTCTTGTTCTCCTGGCCTACAGATCTGCCGTGCAGGACCCCACCTCCTGCACACCAGCCCTGCTGATGTTGGGGCGGGAGCTCCGGATGCCAGCTGAGGTGGCATTTGGGAAGCCCCCTGACACCCCCGCTGTTCCTCCTGGGTGTGAGTACGCGAGGAGACTTCAAGACCGGCTGGAGTCAGCCCACAACTTTGCACGGGACCAGCTGGAAAAGGCGGGCATGAGACAAGAGGAACTATGATGTGAGAGCCAGGGGAAGGCACTTCCTGGCTGGAGAACTGGTCTGGGTGTACAGCCCACGGAGAAAGAAGGGCCAATGCCCTAAACTCGACAGTCATTGGGTGGGACCCTGCAGAGTACTGGAGAAGATGAGCGAGATGGTGTACAGGGTCCAGCTGCCACCCAGAGGAAGGAAGGTGGCACTCCACAGAGACAGGTTGGCCCCATACAAGGAGGATTCCCTCCCCCTCCAGAACCCGAACCCCTGCCAACCACATCAAGGGGTTATGGCTCAGAAAACACAGCCAGCCACACACGGGGCCTGAGGAGAACTGGCCCCAGACCGCAGATGGACAGCAGCCCTATTCCCCCTACACACAGCCCCACAGACACCCTGACTGTTTGACACATGAGTGTGTTTGTGGGTCTGCAGTTAGCAGTACGGCAGGCAGGAAGTGACGTGAGGGCGCGGTGCATTGTTGCTGTTCCGGGCAGTGTTTCCCATACATTAATTTATCTGTGGCAGTGCGCCACGAATAAATTATCTCCGCCACATATAGATTTTTCTGCTTTTGGCGCTACCTGTTCGACCTCGCTCATAAACACATTATAATGGGACTCGCTGTCTGTGAATGTAGCTTGTCGTTACAATTCCGGTGCAATAGGTGGCGGTATGCAT
>NC_065508.1:42257725-42260412 GCF_006386435.1 Epinephelus moara | reverse complement strand
CACAATGTGTTTTTAAATGAATAAACCATTATCAGAGGTGATATGTGATGATTTTTTTTTATGCATTTACCCATGTTTATCCGTGACATTGTGTAAATGTCCGTGGCGGACATTTGAAAGCGAGTTGATGACAAACAGTACAGTAAACTTGTAGATAACTCAAATATATGTAATAACTTAGGTGAAAAATGCTTTAACATTCCATGCAGCCTCTCAGCTCAGCAAACGGTAAACAACCCCGCTGGCTTCTCTACGTTTCGCTTCCGTACGCAGTCAGTGGAGCCCAAATGAATACGCTGCGACGCTACGCTGACGTGACGCTTACGTTTGCAGCCGGTATTGTAATGGTATTGTATTGGTCTTAAAAATACCAAATTCTTATCCCAAAAACTAATGGAAACCTCTTCCTCCCCAGCAGACTTTTATGCTGCAGTCTGCTGGGGAGGAAGCATCAGACACAAAGATGCAAGGCGGCTGGACAAACTAGTCAAAAGAGCTGGCTCTGTGATTGGAGTCAGGTTGGACACACTGGAGGAGGAGGTGGAGAGATGCACACTGAAGATGTTCGAGGCCATCATGAACAACCCACATCATCCAGAACAGAACACCTTGATGGACCAAAAAAACTCTGGTGGACGGCTCCTCTCTCTTCGATGCAGGACAGAGAGATACAGAAGATCCTATATACCAACAGCCATCAGGCTTTATAATTCTTTGACATATAATAGATGAGCTGACAGATAACTGAATTTCCCCTTGGGGATGAATAAAGTCATTCTTATTCTTATTATTATTCCTTTTCTGGCGGGATGCAATGATGCGCCACCACAAAATCCCAGCCTGTTTGTGACAATGAACTTAACACACCAGTAAATAAATAATTAACAGAAAGGCATTATTGTCCACTGCAGAGAGGTACACGGCTCTAGTGCACTTGCAATGGGAAAGGAGTCTATCACCTATTTTTTGCATGTTTTCCAGCGTTTCATAAACCTGCATGAGTTTGATGATGTACCTGCAGGGCCTGCTGAAGCAACTGAACATCTGTGGTGCCTGTGACCTCCCTCAACTGGTTTAGTAGCGTCTGCTGGTGCTGTTGAAAGCAAAAGAAGAGAGGAGGATACACAGTAGTTCAGAGCAGAGTATGATGGAGATAAGTTGCAAGTAGTTTAGAACAGATTAAGGTTATAAAAAAAAAAATACAATGCCAAGGAAGCACAACTGTAAGAGTGAAGCCAACATTTTACCTAAATCAATATTGAACTTACTCATAAGACCATTACACACCTACAGTAATAGCCAGTAGGGGTGGGGGAAAAAAATCGATACAGCATATAGTATTGTGATATTTTGCGTGGTGATATTGTATCAATACACGTACGTACTTCAAGTATCTATCTTACCTTATCATATACATTATTAATTTTTGTAAAACCACACATTTCGGTACAACTTTGGTAATAGAATAATATAATCAATTGCTTTTTCAGTCCACTAAATGGTGGTGATGTTTTGGGGGGTTTTTTATGGTGAGGTCAGTAGAGGTCTCAGTCAATGACATTTGGCAGGAAGTTCATCAAAAGAAAGGTGAAGGCACCAGAGAAAGAAATCAGAAATGCGCTGTTGGCATTTAAATCAAATGTCTGGACTTATTTTGGATCTTTTAACACAAACGGAAAGGAAAGGAAAGGAAAGGAAAGGAAAGGAAAGGAAGACTTGGATATGACAAATGTGGTTTGCAAGCAGCGTCTTACAAGAATAAAATACTCTGGGAATACTACGAACATGAGGGCTCACTTCACACTCCACTATCTAGAGATAGCATTAGCTGCTGATGGCAAAGCTAACGTTAGACCCGCTTCGCCGAAAGACTGACTAACACTGGATCCACTTAGCTTGACAAAACTACCATCCAACTCTGACAGAGTTAAGATAAAAACACAATCCATCACCTACTTCATTTGCAAAGATCTGCGTCATTAAAAAGGCTTTTCAGGTATGTGACTCTGTCCTGAAGTTTTTTCACTGACACAGCCGTACCAAAGCTCTACAGAGAGGTGAAGCATAAAGTTGAGGAATCTTTGAGTATAGCAGGAAGGGTGGCATTACTGGTGACCACTGTCTCACATTCTCCAAACTAGAGTAGTACACTAAAGTCACACCAGAGCAAACATTGCAGACCTACTGCAACATGCAGCACAAGAACGGAGGATTGTTGTAACAGACAACACTTCTAACATGAGTGTTGCCATTCAGTTAGTGGGTTACCTGCATGTTAAGTGTTACGCTCACATTTAATCTGGCCTTGCAGAGGGCGTTAGATATGCCAACAGTTAAGTTTGCAAGGTGTTTGCAGCATTTATGACAGGTTTTATGATAGTGTTGGTTAGCCTGTCTTAGGGGTGTAACGGTACACAAAAATCTCGGTTCGGTACGTACCTCGGTACACAAGCCACGGGTCGTTTTTTTTCGGTACAGTAATGAAAAAAATAGACAACTATTAAATATCTTTTACTTATTGGTAACCTTATTAAAACATACCACCACAGCAGTTAACTCTTTTTACACAATTTTTGAATGAAACAAATATATATAAAATCCTGCTTTTTCACATTGTTTGAATGAAAATAGAAATATAAAAGTGAATAATAAAATCCTGCTGTTTTTTTAACACATTTTTTGAATGA
>NC_065508.1:42237133-42257033 GCF_006386435.1 Epinephelus moara | reverse complement strand
AAGTAATGAACAGTCCCTAAAGTGCGGTGAGGTTTGTGGGCCGTTACTGCCGGAAAGAGAGAAATGTGAAAGGCTCGTTTCTCCTCTGCCACATCACATACCTGTGTTAGGTTGGCTCGGCTGTTCAGGTACTTCTGGGCAGTCATGACACCAAGAAGAGGATATTATTGGAACCGACTTCTCCGTCGCCCAGTAAGCCGATGGCCGCCGTATTTGACAGGAATACATTAACGTTACTGTCTGTGTCCCCCGTTCAACCCACAACCGATGGGATTCGCCTTTCGTTTCTGCTGCTGGTTGAAATCTGTAGGCTGCTCGCACAGCGTGCTGAATGATTTAAGCCTATTTTGCTCGCTCAAAACTATTTTTAGTCGCAAATGCGAGTGCCATGACGGGCAGAATAAAATGTCTGCAGTGTGGCGAACCGCCCATCACGGCACTCGCATTTGCGACTAAAAATAGGCACGCCGTTTGATTGCGTTATCAAAACACGTCGCTATTATTCAGCCTTGCTTTTAACTTATTCCACCGAATACCGAATGTGTGTTTTTTTGCAATATTCGGCTGAATATATTCGGTTACTGGTTAACTAGATATTTTAAATGGTTCGGCTCGCAAAAACGGAATTAAAATAAAACAAAATAAAACAAAATAATATCCTGCGCCCAATAATTCGGTACAGGGTCGTGCCGAACCGAATGTCGTGTACCGAACGGTTCGACACAAATACATGTACCGTTACGGCCCTAGCCTGTCTGCTTTGCATCACATTTGAGATGAACAGACTGAAAACTTTATCTTATGAGGTAAAACTGATGTTGACAAAGTTTTCCTTTGGGGAGTTCATTTGCAGTTGAAAAAGGTAATAAAGCGTAATAAATTTTATAGCAATAATCAGCATATTGCAATAATATCATATCATGACCTAAGTATCGGGATAACATCAAAATATGGGTCCCCTAGCAATTCCCACCCCTGATAAACCGTCTATATAGTGATGTAAATAAAGTTTTCTGATTTGGGATTTATCTGTTTAAATTTTAGACAGATGAACAGAACCATAACTACAACCATATAGGGTTGTCACGATACTAAAATTTCAAACTCAATATCGATACCCAGGAAAAAATTCAATACTCGATACCATTTTCGATACAGCAGCAAAAAGTTAAGAGACATGTCATTTTTTAAATAAAGATCAGAACAGTAACATCAATGATAACAACAAAAATTCCCTCCAAAAGAAATAACAACCAGAAACAAGATCTGTCCATACAAATGTATTTATCTACAGCCCTGTTTATTTTCTGTGCTTCTGGTGAATTGGCACCATATTTTCGTTGCTGATCAAATAGAGTTGGTAGTTTAGGCTCAGGATGCTCCTGTTTCTACCTCACTTTGTGATCACAGAACCAGGGGTTACGGGAAAAACCAAACGTTTTTTCAGCTTCAATCTGTGACTTTACAGTTAACGTAACTTTTAAGACACACATAATTGTGTTGTCGTGTTAAACTAACATTGTCTATTAATGTTACAGACAGGCATGACTAATAAAGTTTTCTGCTTAGCTCCCACATTAACGTTAGAAGTTATGTTTTAGTTTGATGCTGGCGACACCAGCTGCTCAGCTGCTAGTGAGGGGAGGGGCCGTACTTGCTGTGTTCACTTCACTAAATATTTCCAAAGAGCGCTTTTTCCTTTATCATTTTTGACCAAAACTGGCTGCTCTGATCCTCTTGCAGCTGTGCTGGCCATATTACAGCAACAGAAATGTTTGCATACATGCACAGCAACGACAACAAGCCGGGTTGCAGTGAGGGCTCTGTGCCTGCCAGGCGCTGCCTGAACAGCGTGTGTCCATCAGACCCGTCGCGCGCACCCGACAGGCGCTGAGGTGGCGTGCACTGTTAGTATCGATACTTTTGTAAATTAGTATTGTATCCGGATACAGCCTTTGAGTATCGATACTTTTCAGAGTATCGATACTTTTGACAACCCTACTGTCAACACAACACAACACAACACAACCTTGCCGTTTATCCCCGGACAATACTTGCTTAGTTTACACATAGGATATTTCCCCCTCTCCGTTTTCAAAAATAGCATAGTGCACACCTGGCCGTTTTTAGGAAAGTTTTCGTTTACATGGACCTGCATAAATATGCCGTCAAGAGCATGCCAAACCTGTAGATGGCAGTGTAACGAGAAGCTCAAGCCACGTTAGCCAATCAGAATCCTGAAAAGGGCAACCGGCAACAACTAGTCACTTCCTGTTCCTTTGTGAACACAGAGATGGCGCCAGGATCGTTTGTTTGGACAGACAGAGAAGTAGAACTCCTGCTAAATGTGACATTAGAATATAAATGCATTATTTTCATTTTTACTTTCCATTTTTGTACTTTACTGCCAAATAGGAGCTGCTAAACAGAATTTCACAGTGATATTGTCTGACAATTTTAAAGGTGACAATAAAGTATTCTTATCTTATCTAAAACTAGAAAAATAGAACATTGACTGGGAGTTGTGCCAGACCAAATATACCGACATATTGGCCCTCATTTTAGAGCATTATCCAGATACGTCTGCAGATTTTCCTCATCAAAGGGAGGATGTTAACCGCTCCATAGTTACAACCAAGCTAAAGACAATGAGAGGGAAATACAGAGGTGCTGTCGATACAGGATGCAGATCCGGACACGGGAGAATAGTCCACATGTATTTCGAACTTTGTGAGCAGGTATGGGGTGGTTCGCCAGCCACCACCACTTTGCCGACCAGTGTGGAAACGAATGACCTGACCAGGGACAAAGACTGCAAATTAGCTGAAGCTAGACGTCTTAAATGCATAACATTTTCCCATTTTTTTGTGGCAATGTTGTATGTATCGTCCCGTTAAATAAACATTAAATAAATAAATAAACTACAACACTGTTCCCGGCCTCGTCCCAAGCCTCATCAACGTTGGAAGTCGTTGATGCCGCTGTTGGGTCTGAATTAGAGGTAGACGCAGAAGATGTCGATGGCAGTGTGGCACCAGTGAAGGAGAGGAGAGATCTTCTTAATGTATGTATATTTATTGTTACATTTATGTTCATGGACGTAAACGTGTGTCTGTGTGCTGAGTTGGTTATGCAATTGTAATAGGCCCGTACTTTTCTATATACCCAAAGTAATTTCCTAGATTGGGGCGGCATGGTGGTGTGGTGGTTAGCACTCTCACCTCATAGCAAGAGGGTTGCCGGTTCGATTCCGGGCGTGGGAGCCCTTCTGTGCGGAGTTTGCATGTTCTCCCCGTGTCAGCGTGGGTTCTCTCCGGGCACTCCAGCTTCCTCCCACAGTCCAAAGACATGCAGATTGGGGACTAGGTTAATTGATAACTCTAAATTGTCCGTAGGTGGGAATGTGAGCGTGAATGGTTGTCTGTCTCTATGTGTCAGCCCTGCGATAGTCTGGTGACCCTGTCCAGGGTGTACCCTGCCTCTCGCCCGATGTCAGCTGGGATAGGCTCCAGCCCCCCCGCGACCCTCAAGAGGATGAAGCGGTTAGAAGATGAATGAATGAATTTCCTAGATTATGGTTGATTGTGCGGAGGGATATCTATCTATCTGTCTATCTGATCCATCCATCCATGCATCCATCCACTAATGAGTTCCACTCATTTAAAAAGCCAGACTTTCTACAACCAGCAAGTGGAATAAGAATGTTAGAACACTAACGTTTGTAAACATAGAATGGGTTTACTTCTGCTATATATATTGTTGTAATTTCTTTTGTTATGATCTACTTTTTAAAGGCTAAATTTAAGGGACACTGCCATAAGCGGCTGAAGAGACAACTGCCAGCAGAGGCCCAGTTACAAAATGCTATTGAGGAGGACTGTGTCAAAAGGCAACTCATTGACATCATTGAGGCCTCAGAGAAAAGAGCCTCTGAGAACTTTACTAAAGTTTCTGATACACTGGATAGTAGAGGCGACCCCGAATAGTCGATGATTCGGTGATTCAATTCGGAGAAGTCTGATTCGACTGCCAGTCTCACCATCGAATCATCGCAAAATGTGGTTATGAAACAAGACCGTACCATTCTGACTATATGGGGGTGCTCACTGCTGCTGAACATCTTGATTTAACATAGAATGTATTTGTTTTCTAGTAATTCATGATATATAGCCTATTTTGATACAAACATCAGCCTAATTTCTGTTAATAAAAAATTGAAAATGACGCATGCGTTTAATCAGTGGGCATAATCATTACTACACATGAATAAATCACCCAGTCGCTCGATCTAAATAAGCTGAGGTGAGTCAGTGCGCTGCAGGACCTTCAGAGCAGCATCGAGGCCTATGGTGATTTAAAGTTAAAGTCCCACTGATTGTCACACACCTGAGTGTGTGAAATTTGTTCTCTGGATTTGACCCATCCCCTGAGGGAGCGATGAGCAGCAGCGGTGCTCGGGAATCATGTGGTGATGATTTACGGTGGCGGAGCGCATAAACAAACACTTTGGAGGAGGTGTGTGCTCTCAAATCAAACTTTTTTGAAGGATTATTCGTTTACCTGAAGTGTCTTGAAACGAATTTCACCGCTGATTGTTTTCTTCTTCCTTTTTTTTCCCGACGTGGCCAAACAACTGAGAGCGGTGACGCACGGTCCGTGTGGATGAACTTGTATGAACCTGAGTTGATTACTGAAGTAACTTGAAGTCAGAAAGAAGGAAAACTGTTTCTAAACCTTTTGATGATGTTTTTGGATGTTTATTTGTGAATGAAATGACAAGTTCTGAGGAGTCAGAAACGACTCCTGTTAAAGACATGGATGAGGCTGCAGCGCGTCTGCGCTCAGAGCATCATACCTTGAAGTGAAAGGAATAAAGATAAACATAAAATGATAACCCTTTTACTTTTATTATTATTATCTTATTATGCCAACTGAAGAATTAAATTTGTTTATTTGGGTGTTTTAGCTCTTTTCTCTGGAACGGAAACTGACGCAAATGAGCTCATTAATCAATGAGGGGGAAAACAACATGATTCAACGATTAGTCGGCTGAAGGAAGAATCTGTCAAATCAGATTCGACTATGACAATTCTTAGTCGGGGACACCACTACTGGATAGGCTTACGACCTCAATCGCTGATGGGTTTTCTTTACTTCGAGAAGTGTTGAATCCACCACCGCTGCCACATTAACCCACACCATTTGAAGGCAGAGGTCCTTATGGACCAATTTACGCACACATGCCATCACCACAACACCTGTATCTCCCAAATCCAACACCTCATTTATTCCCACAAAGCTCAACCGACAATAGAATACACACGGGTCACTGATGTATAAGGATTTTCAACAGGCCAATTTTAAAATAGAAAAAATAAGAATATCTAATGCAATTGTTCAAACATTAAGAATGTTTTGTATCCATAAATTCATATGAATTCTTTAAATTAAATGATTTTAGTGTTTTTTCATCTCAATGAATTGGCTGTAGCCTTAAAAAATGTAATTTGGTACGACCTTGATTTATCTTAAAATTAATTAATTTCCTTAATATACTATACTTAATATACTACAAATTCTCTGTAATTTAAAGTGTTTAGAAACAAAGTATTTGTATTTCTTTGAGTTTATGTAAGTAATTTTGTTCTATAATGTCACAATCCCCCTCTTAAATGTAGTTCACAGACTTATTTTTTCTGTAAATCACATAAAACTGATAAAAAATCTTCTAAGAATACCATTCACCTAAACATAGTGTATCAGAGATTATTATTTCTGCAACAGAAATTAGATATTTCATTTTGAATTAATTACAGTTATTGCTGTTATTGGTCGCACCACATGATGAGTGGTCACTCCAAATGACAAAGATATGACATAAGGATATGAATATCCTTAAAAATCCATTTAAAAAGATCAACACAATAAATTCCAAGCAAAAATAGTTCAAACCATATTTTATTAAATGTTCTCTGGTCCACAAACATTTCATAAACACCTTTTTTTAAATAAAACAAACATTTAATCAAACATTTCATAAACACGTTTTTTAATAAAACAAATAGGCTATTTAATTAAACATTTCATGAACACTGTTTTAATAAAACAAACATTTAATCAAACATTTAATCAAGCTTAACAAACATTTAAGCAAACTTAACTAACATTTAATCAAATCTAATCATCAAGCTGATGATTTGGAATGTCCGCGTGAATGTCCCCCTTTGCTTAAATTTTTCACTTAGGCCTACTCTTTGTCTTGCCCTTAACCTCTCCTCATTCTTTCTGAACTTATCTTTTTCTTTCTTCATCACTGCTAGCTGGTTCCTCAGAAGTAAGACCTGCTTTTGACACTTCTCTTCCTGCAGTTTTTTGCAACGCATCTCAGCTGAAGATGTATTCCTTCTCTGATCTCTGTCTGGTGTGGAGGACACTGGTGGATTAAAATCCTCATTCAGAGCTATGGGGTCTACTACGGCTTGACCTGCATTTTCTGGCTGCTCTTGTGCTACATTTACATCAACCAGAACTGCTGGGATGTCCTCCATAGATGGTGGTGTGATGTCAAAGACAGCATTTGCCATCGTTTTCCTTTCTCTGTGGTACAGGATGCAGCCTTCCATTTCTCTCTCTTTTTCTTTTTCTCTCTCTCTGGCAGCTCACTTGACTTCACATATAGAATCTTTCCCTGTTGTTTTCTTCTCTGGTAGTTGAAAAAGTAACATGATAGCATCATGCCATTTGGTGCTGGAGTCAATTTTATTTTGGACTAATGATGACAGCAGATGAACATGTTAACAAAAAATGAATTTCTCTCAGGAAATTAAACACACAAGGGCAATTTACACTTCATGTTGCTTTATGTATAGTTTTCATTTGTCAGATACCTTTCTCTTCTCTTTGAAAGGTACTCTGCTCTTGCTGCAGGGTCAGAATTAATACGGTTTTTACTTTGCTTGACAGCGGCATCTGGTAAAATAGATTAAAAGGTATAGATAAGTAATAAATTAGTAATAAATGTATAATTACCAAAGTTAGATTACATGCTCTAAATTATTATTTTTTCATTTTTCTCATATTGTACAAAAATTAAGCAAACCATTGTTTTTGAAATACCAGGAAAAAAAATACTCAATTTGCAAAAAAATAGCACCAAAATAAAGTATATTATTTATAGAAATCATCAATTGAATATAAAAGCACAAAAATGGCCAATTTAGGACATACATCTATCATGGAAAGCTCTCTGCAATGGTCGCACCACGATGTTTGGTCGCCCCACATGACATTTTCAAGTTAAATCAAAGTTAAGAGGCTAAGAATTAGCCACCTAAACAAAACAAGCTAGCTACCCACAAAAGGTTACTATGAAATTTATAATCAAAATCTATATTTGTAGAAAAAACTTAATCTTCATTGTTTTTTTAAGGTCATACCGCATGATGTCCAAATATGGAAACTACATACAAACTCTTAAAAGGGTCCTTTTTTCCAAAGTTGAGACAGAGTAACAAACCTGCTAGCCGCTCCCATGGGTCCTTGACCATCTTGTGTATGATGCAACTTCCTGTCCTTGAACATATTTCAAAAATAAAAGTCCCAAAGTGGTAATTTCTTGATGGTCACACCGCATGATATTTCACAAAATGGGCATCATCGGACAAAGTCTGCATGAATATTATGATGGAAATAGAAATAGAAATACTTTGAAATTTTATACAGGACTACAAAACACTTAGGAAATCATGCCAAATAGGGCAGAAAATAAATTTGAATAGATTTAGAGTAATTTTAAAGATGTTTTTGAAACAGCAGTCGTGGCCGGACAGTCACACCACATGATATTTTGACACTTTAAATAACAGAATAAAATACAGATAAGTAATGTTTTTTTGGAAATTCAAAGTGAGTGCATATATAGGAGAAGTACTACATATATGGTATCTTTTTATGCATTTAAACCTTTTTTTAACTGAAATAAATGCAGTTGGACAGAAAATTTAGGCGTCATGTCACTGACCCACACACAAAATGCAATGCCACTTAGTACCATACAAAATACTAAAGACTTGTCCTACACACCTGTTGAGAGCACAAGGCAGTTGTTGTACACCCAAGCACTTTTCAAGAAAGATTAGTTACCTGACTGTCCTTTAGTCAATTATGCCTGTTCCTGCAGCTATTTTTTCCAAATGTAAAAAGGCAAGTATAATTGCTTGTCCAAGCTGCTGCAATAGTCAAGAGTTTACAGAAACTGCACTTTTTTGGTTGTTTAGTGTGAAAGTTACGTCGGCAGCTCTGATATTTTTGTATCACTGAGGTCAGCTTAATTCAAGGCCTCTTTAAGTCTTTGTTTAGTTGAACAGTGGTTTTGTGCTTTATTTAAAAAAAAAAAAAACAGGAGAACAATGCAGTTATTTCAATGTTATTCCTCTTGAAAATTTACTTGAATGCTGTTTTATTCATTGTTTTTGAAATATTTGCAGTCCAGAGGCATCCTTTTTGCACAGTGTTTGTCTTCTTTCAGGGTATCTGCAGGTTTCAGTAAGTTAAATTTAAAACTTTTTAAGACCTTTTTAATGCCACCTTGAATGGAATTTAAGACCAAAAAAACTATAAATATAAGCAATGGTTGGGGGATCCCGCTGTACTATAACCAGTGCTTAATTTGTAAAATTAGAAGTAGGGGAACACTTTTGGCCTCTGAGAGAGCAGTGTTCCCCCACTCCCAAAAGTGGGGGAACACTTTTTTAAGCGGCACCAGAGCCGCTTCACTGCGCAACTCCGAATGGAATGGCTGTGACATCTACTGTTGTCACGGTACCAGTTAAAGTATCACGGTTCTGAGTAGTATCACAATACCACAGCAAAAATGAGGCAGATGTGCCTTTTGTCATTTATAAAAAGATAAATCACTTTTCTGTAATACATCAATGATATTTCAATGGAATAAATTACTTACTGACTTATTCATACTTCAAAAACAGCATCAATAAGTGATTAACATGGGGGGACTGAAATAAAATAAATAAATAAAATAAAAATCAACCAGCCACCCTCCTCCCCTGACAAGTAAAGAACAGTCCCTTCATAAGTAAAGAACAGTCCCTAAAGTGCGCTGAGGTTTGTGGACAGTTACCTGCCACAGAGAGAAATGTGAATGGCTCGTTTCTCCTCTGACACATCACATGCCTGTGTGCCGCCACGGCTCGGCTGTCCAGGTACTACTGGGCAGTCATGACACCAACGAAAGAGGAAATTAGGCTACTGGACCTGGAGTCAGACTTCTCTGTTGCCAGTAAGCCGTTATTTTGCGCCGCGGAGCCGCCGTAGGCTATTTGACCGCCGTATTCCTATCTGTGACCCCCGTTCAACCCACAACCAGCAGGATTCGCCTTTCGTTTCTGCTGCTGGCTGAAATCTGGACTCGCACAGCGTGTTGAATGATTTATTTTGCTGGCACAAAACTATTTTTAGTCGCAAATGCAAGCATATTGAGTGCCAGGTGGCCAGCGCGCGCATTAAGCCCTTTTCACACAGAGCGCACAAAGCACAGACCTCCGCCGACAAACCCATTCATTGTGTATATGCTACCACCAGTGCGCGCCATTATTGGACGGCGCATGGACACTCACAGAAAAGTGCCACGAGAAGAAAGAAAGTCAGATTAAATATTCCTGCCGCAACAATTTTAAGATCTTTGAGTAATGAATTTAAGACCAATTTAAGGCATTTCTAATGAATTTAAGACATTTTTAGGCCTTAAATTTTGATACATGAATTTAAGACTTTTTAAGACTTTTCAAGGATCCGCGGATACCCTGTCTTTAATGTCTTAATGACGAACAACTTGTTTTTGTGTCTGTTTACAATGACTGATCTTTTCAGAACTAAAATGTCTGAAAACTATTCAGGTGTGTGTCTGTGTAATGTGTAATATAAGGGTAAAACTAAGACAGATTAACAAAGCATTCCCACAGGACTATTTGTCACATTGTTTATGTAAATACTGTCATTCAACCAAACAAGACTCGGTAACATTTAGACTTGGTAATTGCAATTCAAGTGACTTATTCCTAAACTGTTTCAAATGGATGCAAACAGGTGTATGGTCAAAAAACGGAGCTTGTCGAAGAGAAATTCTGAATATTAAAATACAGGAACACTAATTTGGAAGTATATTGTGTATTCCAAAACAGAACAAATCCATTGAGCCATCATGACCATCTTGATAGAGGTCCAAATCTTTATACATTTCTTCATGCTCTTTACATTGAACAAAGCGGGTAGATTGACCTACTACAAATAACATGTCAGTTTCAAACTAACAGCCATCTGAATATCCTGGGGCAAGTGCCCTTAAGTGTTGGATAATAGTTTTTACATCTGGACTGTATGATTTAAAAAAAAAAAAAAAAGAAAAAGAAAGAAAGAAAGAAATTCTGAATATTACAATACACTAACATTCAATTTCCCTCATTCTGCAAATGAACAAAGTTGAATGTTTCAGCAAAACTACCAAAACAGAGTGCAGTTCAACCTACCTCTTTCCACAATTTATTTTTTTATACCAGCTACAAGGTATTTGCTCACTCTGGATTTGATATAAAATGCTGAATGTTTATGGAATGTTTGCGTTGTTTGGCATGAAAATGACAACCTAAAAAATAGCCAGAGGCCACTGTATTAGTTAATCTGTATATATATATATATATATATATATATATATATATATATGTAGGATGCAGTATATGCATGGACTTATCAGCATTTCATAAGCAACCGTTTCAAAATTACTTTACAAATACATTATATTTACTGCCCTTGAACTCTACCAAACCAACTAGCTGACCAAAAACGTGGAAAGAATAAATGAATGAATGAAAATGAAAGTAAAGAAGTTGCATATAACGAGCCATTTTACTTTCACTGACAGTGCTGGTATGGTGAACAAGATCTGAATGATGAGTACTTATTTCACACAGAATCTGAATCTGCACACTGCCTTTGAATCGCCCCCCTCTTGAAGTCGAATTTTTTAATCCTCTCTCTTTCTACAAATCTTTATTGTATTCTTTCCATTTTTTGGCCACTTATTAGCGAAATAGTTTAAGAACCTCCATTTACATGTGAAAAATCTTATTGACTGACCTGTGTGTATGCGGAGAAGGAAAGGGGCGGAGGGAGCGGAGCTGTGGAAACATTCTGCACACTGCACATCATGCGTTTAATAACATATTAGACGGATATATATAGAGAAAGGCGACGTTTAGAGAGCAAGTCCAAATAGCGATTCCACTTTAGAAACAAGCCCAAAAAACCTCAACCCGCGACTACCAATAGTTCTAAGCGACTTTACAAAAAAACAAGTACAAAGTCGCGGCTAATAAGTGGACATGGCAACCCTGCCCTATGGTTAGCACTCTTTGATCTTTGATCTTTGATCCAGCAGCACATCATCCAAATGAAACAAGTGGTCCACGCCTGCGTGCGCACTACACAGTTGTTTTGCACGCAGCATTGTCATCTGCTCATTTCGTTTGTGTTGGTGGAATTATTAACCAGACTCTTGCATGTCCACGCAAACCCTTCTACTGTAAGTGAAACACAGGTGGCTTCTCACCTTAATCATTCATGCACACATCAAAAGAGAGAAGGAGAAAGTTGCTAAACTAAACTGCGGAGCTCTCACTGCTGCACTGTGCCGCTTGAAACTGATGAGGCGCGTGTCCGCACGCTTACTGGCAGGCACATCCCGAAGACCTGTGTGAATTTTCCACAGGAGATATTTTTACTTTTTTGTCTGTTCAAGAAATTACCCACAAATGCTATCCACCAAGAATTATAATTTTATTTATCTATGTTTTTATTTATGTATGCCTTTCTTACTTATTTTAATACTGTACCTTAAGTTATATTTGAGCAAAAAGGAAAATGTTTCTTAACCTGTGTCACTGTTTTTGTTTGTTTGAGATGATTATTGAAAAGTTGGTTGTATCTTGGTTAAAATGTTCTAATAAAGGAAAGATAGAATATATTGCATTATCTTGTGTGCTGTAAAGTGCTTTGAAAAAATTTAATCGGAATTGGCCAAAATTGGAATCGGCTATCCAAACACTCTACAAATCAGAAATCGGCATCAGCCCAAAAAATTGTAATCGGTGCAAGTCTAATTACTTTGCAGCCTGCGTCAATCTCTTTGTCATTGTAGATTTCAATCTGAAGTGTACCCAGTTCATACACTTTACTGATAAACCTGAGGAGAACTGAAGAGTAACACTGACCTTCCTAACTGAGTATTGTGTGTTGTGCAAAGGGCACCAAGTGCTGGTAGTAAAAACCAATGATAATGATCACTCTACACTGGCATGAGTGTGACTACGTGAAATTTTGACCTGCACATTCACAAAAAAAGAAAAAAAAAGTTTGCAGCGTAGAGCCCTGTAACAGCTTAATGCACTAGACTCAGTATTGCCGAATTGCATGCACTTGTCTCAATACGCAATAGCAATACGCCTATAGGCATCTGGGATGCCGGAAATACGGAGGAGGAAGAAGAAGAAGAAGAAGAAGTTGTGTTTCCAATGAACAGAAGTAGTAATGTTTAGCTATACTATAGCTAAACACCACTGTTGAAGAAGCAGTATGTTTACATATTTAAGTTAACACTTTTTGTAAACTTTTGGAAACATTTTGTACAGTATAGCTAACAGCTATATTTCAAAAGTGTAGTGATCAACATATTAGGCCTCACCAAGGGGCACTAAGTATGTAGGGATTTAAATTCGGGCTTCACACGGAGGCACCAAATATGTTGGGGTCAATTGGCTATCAGAAATAATTAATAATTATTAATAATAACTAGGGGTAGGAATCTTTGGGCACCTCACGATTCGATAACGATTACGATTCAGGGGCTACGATTTGATTATAAAACGATTATTGATGCATCTTTAATTTATGTATATTGATGCACTTTTTCACAACACACATTTCTTTTTGTCTCACTGAATAAGCATTCAACACTTGCAATTTTTAAAAACAGTGCATTTGTAATAAGAAACAGTTGAATTCATTTCCATTATATTTTATTAAACATATAAATGGAAATGCGTGCAAACTGGAAAGTTACAACTTCGTTGTATGGAACCAAAGGTAACAACAGGTATCTTAAATCACAAGATAAAATGCGTAGTTAGAGTAACAAATGATTCGGTGGCGACAGACATACATGCATCACATGTAACTGCGATCCTACCTGCCTTCAACAGTGAGGCCATGACTTCTGTTTTGGTTTGGTTGTAGAGTGTTGGTGAAATAGCGTCGGGATGGGATGGTGTATCTGGGCTCCAGTGTATGCAGCAGTCCTCGAAATCCCTGATTTTCCACGACAGAATAAGGACGCAAATCCTTGGCAATAAATGCCGCGATGGCCTTCGCAATTCGCTTTGCCTTTTCAGATGAGGGTGGCAGCTTTCTAATTGCTTCCTCGATTGTTCTCTGGTCGGTAGCGCCACTAGTTGCCGCAGCAACAACAGCCTGCCGTCTCCCAACTCCTCCGTCAGGTGGAATCGAGTTACATGGCTTTTCATGTTTGTTGGTGTTGCCAAAGTATTTTATTTTAGCACGACACAGCTTACATATAACGTGGCTCTTGTCTGGTTCGCTTCCGCCGTCAACGTTGTAGAAGGAGCTGTTAAATTAGAAGGAGCTGCTCGGATCTCACGGCAAGGTGGGTGGCGGTCAGCCATGTTTGTTTTCCTCTGTGCGCGTGTCGGCGTGTCTGCTCCAGGTGCGCATCCCAAAGTGTCCCGGAGATGACACGTACCGCGCTTCTTAGTTCTGCATTATTTAGAACCTTCTGTATTACTCTAATTAACAGATTTAAATAATCGAAATTTGGACGTTTGTGAATCGATTCAGATTCGTCCATGTCCAAATCGCGATGCATCTAAGATTCGGAAATTTCCCCCACCCCTAATAATAACTAATAATTTTGTTAAATAACTTAATTAACATTAAATCACCTCGTGGGGCACCATTCCCATAAAAGGGAAAATGATAGCCAGTTAAAGATATCAAGTCTCATAAAATATTCTATTAATTTGGAGTTTTGACTAATAATTAAATTAATGACAATAACCAAAATTAACAATAAAGCCTGAAGGATTTCGGAGTTCTTGACGCAGCAGAGGTTGACCATTCATTCACTCTTGTGCAACATTAAACAGACAGCAGGTATGATTCCAAAGAATTATATTTATTCACAAAGTAAGCAAAGCAAAACCAAAACACACAAATTCTAACTATATACAAGCTTGGTGTGTGTGTATGTGTGTGTGTGTGTGTGTGTGTGTGTGTGTGTGTGTGAGAGAGAGAGAGAGAGAGAGAGAGAAAAGAGAAAGACAAAGGCGGGTGTGGTGATCAAAGAGCCGTTTTGCCTACAAAACAAAATGTCTGACAACAGAGAACTACAAGATGGCCGAATCAAAGCTGGCTTCAGATCGGGGGAGGTGTTTGTCTGACCGTGTGGTCAGGACAAAGACAAAGGAAAAGAAGCGGGAACTTTGAGATGCCTGTTTGGGTGTAGCTCTGTTGAAAGCCTATTTGTTAATGAGTCTATGTCAATGTGATTTGTCTTGCAAACAGTCTGGATTAGTGCAGAGATTGTTTAGTTGTGTGCAAGAATCTGTTTGTGAACAGTATTAGCAAACTAAACACTTAGCGTTGGCGAAGCCAACTAATCAATGACCTAACTGCAAACAATCGCAACAAAAACTCAATAAACAGCATTAACTCACATACAAGTTAAACAGTCTTGCTTAGCTTGTGAAGTGTTAAAGCTATGCCCACTTGCTACGTTACCGATCTTTGAATGGATGGGAAGAAGAATCGCTTTGGTGGTGTGCTGCTTTGTTAGCTGGCAGAGGAAGGTCGGAAAGAGCTGTGGTTCCAGATGCAGTCTTTGGTGTGTGTCCTTTGTTCCAAAGGTGGAACTCTGAGGAAGCTGATCGCTCAAGGTCTTTACAGAGTCAGACGCTGGATGCTAACTCACTTGGTTCTCTATGTTGCCAGAAAGCTAATTGCAAACCTTGTGCTTGCGAGTCTAACTTCTCTGGTTCAGGTTTGCCTCAGCCTTGAGCGTGGGCAAGACGTGGTCCAGGAAAAAGAGGGTCTGTGAGCAATTGCCCCACCTTTGATGGTTCAGGGCAAGGAGCAAGGATCTAAGCATCTGGGCTGGTCCAGATGATCGCTCTGGACTCAGCCCAAAGAGGTGTGGGCTGCTCCGCGGTTCCTGAGTAAGAGAGCAGGACTGTCTGAAGGGAGCAGACCTTCTCCAGATGCCTGTGACATCACAGAGTCACATGTCACTGTAAAAGTCCTGTCCAATCAAGTTGTGAGACTTGTGTCTCACTGAGGTGTGAGGTGAGACATCCTGGAGATGGGTGTCAAATAGCTGTCTTTGTTTGGAGAACAAAGAGCATGCAGAGAAGAAAGCCTTTAAATGTCCAGTTTAGATTTTAACAAATGACAAATCATCTGTGGTCCGGTGAATCCCAACAAAAACCAACAAATAGATCACATTTACTTAAATAAAGTAGTACTAAAAAATAAAAATATAGATCTCCTTTTCTTAAGAAATAAAGTGCAACGTGCACTGTAATGTGAAATCAAGTTGCAGCCTCAAAACTAAAGTGTGGGCCAAAACAACATGGATGGGCAAAGAACACATAATGCACTACTGTCTCACTACAAGTGTTGGTAGAACCTTGGTTCACTCTGGTCATCTGCATGACCTTCAGATGAAGGTGTGCTTGGGCGTGGGGTTTGTGCTGGAGAGGGATGCCCAGGGTGGCTGTCAGGTGAGTATATGAACCTTTGGTACATGTCATGGGGTTGAGGATACATAGGCTGGGGCTGTGGAATGGCCTGGGGTGGCAAGTGGCTTAATGATGTGAGTATTTGGTTGATTAAAACCCTGTTGAGCAGGCAGTCTCAGCAACTACTTGGGTTAAGATTGTTTCCTCCCTGACAAAGCTCAGCTCTCTTTGCTGCTCAAACCACTGGCATTGTGTCTGCTGCATCCTCTCCAGGAACTCGTGATGCTGATGAGCACTGCTACGAGGCCTTCTGCATCTGGATGCACCTAGACAAGAAATACAGTAGCACTTTTAGCTAAGAATACTATTATCTGAACCACACAAAGGTAACATTGCAATACTGTATTCAGTTCATTTAGTGGAATTGTTGATGATTCAGTTGCACTGTTGTTATGCATTACAAGTAAGGTATTGAAATCTTACCCTGGACAGGCAAAGCTGTAGAAGTGGATGACTGTGTAGCAGAATCATCAGCTCTATTCTCCATAGCTATGCAAATACAAAACATAATTCAGGAGCTCACAGTAGCTAGCGTTCCAATATACATAGTCTTATATTTTGTACAGCTAACGTTAGCTAAACTGTAAGTATAGCAAACATCATGTCATCATCAGCACGTGAGCTACTGCCACTTGTTTCACCTTCGGCCAGAGGAGTGGGTGGCTGTGTTGGTTCTCTATCATTCTCTATAAAGTTATAAAAATGAAAAATAAACATAATTTAAGAACTCCAGTATGCTTATTTCTAGCTTTGGTTACGTACTTCTAGGTAGGAGTGTTACACCAACTACGGTCCGGTTGTGGGCTTGGGGACAACAGGTTTAGCAACCAGATGAACATTAGCGGTAAGCTAGCTAGTGCTAGCTTAAATTGAGAGGCCAGTATTTGACTTGTTTTGAACTAGCTAGTTAGCTAAACTTACCAGTGTAGTCGTCAGCATGGGTCTCAAAGCCGATATCGACTCCGCTTGAGGCTTCTGCCATCGCCAGCGGTCTCTGTCCCAATATTTAGTCCATAGCGGTGAAAAAAACAAAACTGGACGGATTAGAGCCGCTGGTGTTGTTCTCTTTTTTGGTTTTTAAATATGCCGCCTTGAGAGTTTTAAATCAGTGTTTCACCTGGTCAGCTGTTCGAACAAAACCAGCCTCCTTAAGCTTCTCAGACATCTTTTTGAAGATGTTGCTATGTCTGTGTTTTCTCCCATCGATATACTCTGTGATATTTAAGTCTGTCATTATCTGAGGACAGACTGCAGTCTCCTCCTCACCCCAAAAATGCTGGCTCTTGCTGCTTTTCGCCATGCTGTTCTCCCCGCTTGCCATAACCATAACAACACCGACAATCCAGGATTCCTTGCGAATCGAGCATGCGCAGATGTAACTGAATATTCTGGTAAGGGGCATTTTCCAATTAAGGTGTATACATGTCACAATATTCTGGTTAAAACCTCAATCGGGTTATGCACGTGTTTCCATGACTCGTGCGCAACTGGAATATTAAGAATATTGCGAATAATACAGGAATATGGTGTGCATGTAAACGTAGTCATTGTCTGTCCCCCAAATCCCACCAGATGTGTGTAGGTTGCGTCTGCGCTCCGGAACGGCAGCGGAGCTGATACGTTTCAATTCTAGTCAATGTGTGTGCTTCCACCAGCTGCGGCTCTGCTGCGTTCCGGCTCCTTCACAGCTGCGGCGCTCCGTCGCCCTTCACAACAGATACTCAGGACTTCTATTTTTGCCGGATGCCAGAGCACAACGCAGCAGTTCAGCACGCAGCAGATCGTGTGGGGCAGGAAGTCGTGCACAGAAACAAAATAAAACATCTGGTTAATTTTCAAAATAAAATACAGTGTTCACGGCGGATCATATTTCCCTGCACTACACCTTGAAAACGTCATAATGGGTGGAGGCAGGCCTGAAGTCTACAGGTCAGAGGTTTTCAGACGTCATTTCACCCCATAAATATATATGTGTACATATATATATATATATATATATATATATACACACACACACACGACCACACGTCCGGTGTGGTCTGCCGGAAATACAGAAGAAGAAGAAGAAGAAGAAGAAGTTGTGTTTCCAATAAAAAAAAAAAAAAACAGTAATGTTTGCGATAGAGAGAGCAGAGGAGAATTGTAAAGGCGCAACAGAGACAGAAATGACATGCTGTCGTGTAAACAATATAAGTCATCATGTTATAAGGTGAAACGTTTCACTGTATAACAAGATAAATAGTATATTGTTATGTTATTACATGAAGTATCCGTTGTACAAAATAATATAATTTTAGTTTGTGAAGAGATAAGTCAGAGCCCTCTCCTCTTATATGCTTTACTCACAAGTGTGTGACTTGACCTGGGTATGAAGCGTCCATAGCGCCAAATAATATAACGCTAGTTTCTAAAGAGCTAAGACGAAAAAAGAATAATAAATCAGCAGCAGCGGTCATATTTCAGCAGCGGCAGTGCGCTAGTTGCATATAGGGGAAACACTGTTGCTCAATAGATTTGTTCTGTTTTTGGAATAGACAGTATTCTTCCAAATTAGTGTTAGTGTATTTTAATTAGGGGTGTGCACAATTCATCGATTCTGCGATGCATCGCAATGCAACACGTGACAATTCGGCATCGATTCATTAACGTCGATTCTTTAATTACTGAATGCAATACAGCCGCAGCACCCGGAACAAAAGAAAGAGTAGCACGTGCAGCGCCCGGAACAAAAACAAGTAGCGCGCTGCCGCCCGGACAATTTAGCCAGTTGCAAGTGGACCACCACAAGCACTGATGACCGCCAAGGAAAGAGCAAGCAAAGAGCAATTCACTCGCCTCCGGTATTACAAGCCAGTGTATGTATGTGTGTGTGTGTGTGTGCGTATGTTAGGGGTGAGTCCTAAGATCATAAACAGTTATGAAAAATTAGTACATGAAAAACTTTTTTTTCTTTTTAGGAGGGAGGGGGGTAATACTAATTGTTGACTAGATTGTGTTACCGTCTCCAGTCTGGCGCTCCGGACCGTAGTTAGGAGACACTGGTTTTCTGCAGATTATCTTTACAACTTCGCTCATTGCTGGTAACTAGCTCTAGGAGTCCGGACCAACTCTGCTTGAAGAATGAGGATGCAGAACTGATGTCTGTGCAGAAGCACATTTATATCTCCTCTACAGCAGGAAAACATAACGCAGGGCCTTCTCACAGAGACTATGCTGTAACTATGCTGTAAACAGACTGCAACCACCCATAGCATGAACAGGACTATTTTCACAGTGCATTCCCGTCCGTACACTCTTGATGCCGCTTTACTTCCCACAACATCTACTACGTCACACCCACACGGCCAAATGGTGGAAGGAAATATTTGTTTACTTGATTTAACTGATATTTACAAATGTACGCTGTTTTAAAAGTAAGAAGTAGCCACTGATTGAGAAAAAAATCTATCCTGTATGGGGAAAAAAGCATTGATAATCATTGTATGCGCAGAATCCTAGCACCCTGAATCGTAATCGCACCGCCAGTTGTTATAATCGCAGAATCGTAGCACCCTGAATCAATAATCGAATCGAATCGTGAGGTACTTTAGATGGCACACTCCTAATTTTAATATTTAGAATTGTTTGCATCCCTGTATATTTACTCAAGTACACAGGCAGAAGTAGTGTAGGAGGTTAGTGGAAGAGAGAAAAGTGGAAAGGCAGAGCAGTTGTGTAGTGAACAAACAGTGTATTTATAAAAACATTCAGTTTGTGATTGCTTCCACCTTGTCAGCCTGGTGGAAAACACTAGAAATCACAAACTCTCAGATAGAACCTTGCTTGCTCTCTCCAATTTGGCACAACCTGGATTTTGAAATTAACAAAAGACCTCTCCATTTTAGCACATGGGAGATGAAGGGAGTAACTCATCTTCACCACCTTTTCCAAGACAATATACTTATGACATACACAAACTTATTTCAAACTTTTGAAATAAGAAATGGAAATTTTCTACAGTATTTACAATTGATAAAAAC
>NC_065508.1:42231931-42236094 GCF_006386435.1 Epinephelus moara | reverse complement strand
TCTCTGGGGGTGCTGGTCCTTGGGCCTGCGTGGTGTCCTGCGGCCTCTGCGGCTCCCTGGGCATGGGGTCTGGGCGCTCCTGCGGTCTTGGGGTTCCATACCGCCCGCCTTCCCCCGCAGGGTTGGCCCTGGACCCTGGTGATGGTTTTCATAAACACATTGGGAGGGTTCAAATACACGCATGCATGTTCGACACTTCAGCTCCGTGACGCATCGCAAAGAACCGATGGGATCACTTAAAAGGGGCCCACTTGCTTCTCAAACCTACCACACTGCGCTGGCAACTCTTCTCCACAATCGGGCTTTCCTCCTCCACCTGGCAACTCTTCTCCACAATCGGGCTTTCCTCCTCCACCAGGACTCTCACATTTTTGGCGTTCAGTATAGACTTCTCTTTTGTTTTTGTTTTTCAGTACAGTATAGTAGACGTGTATATGTTTATTTTTGATAATCTGTATGGAGCACAACCACCTCAAGGCCACAATACATCAGCTACACTGCCTGTTTCTCCTCTGTTTTTTTGTTTGTTTGTTTTTTCCTCCTTCTTCTCCGCATGCACTGTCGCTATATAACTCAGGACTTAAGCACCTGCCCCTCAATCCCCCCTGCTTGTTCCTTACTTTCCCCTTGACACACTTTGGTGTATCACGGCCCTCTCTGGCTCATATTAGGAAGTTTTTCCAATAAATGCTGATAGGCTAGTCTCCAGGGAGGGTGGGTGACGGTCACAGCCACGCACAGTATGGGTATAAAATACTCGACTGCAAGATTAACAGTGCATCAATCTTCATAAGAAGCTTACACCCTTTCGTGGTGCTAAGCTACGAAGACCAATGCAGACAGGTAGAAAAAAAAAATGGGAAGAGAACCTATCACTAGGGATGGGCAATATGGACAGCAGATGATATCTGGGTATTTTCAGGCTGTATGGTGATACACAATATATATCTCGGTATTTTCTATGAAATGGGCTACATGTTCAGTTGCAAGTCAAAGCCACATTTAATATCACGAGCACTCGATCACAATGAAATGCAAAGACAGACAATATACAGCTGCACAACATGTAACATGAAAAATTATATAAAATAAATGGCAGGGCAGTATGTTAACATTTTTCACATTGCGCTGGAGCTAGGGATGGGAATCGAGAACCGGTTCCTGTTAAGAACCAGTTCCAACTGATTCAATTCATCGACATCATTAGTCTTTATGCTTAACGATTCCCTTATCGATTCTATTCATTACGCCGAATCTTTACGTCGATGACGCACGTCCCGCTCGTCGGTCAGCAGTATGTTCAACAACAAAGAAGACATAATAGTGGAAAGACAGAAGCGGCCGAAAGCTTGGCTTCACTTCACCAAAAAAGACTTACGACATTCACTCATCACAACAGCATGACGTGCAATTTATGCAGCACCGTAATTACATGCAAGGGCGGAAACACCACCAATGCTACAGTGATTTGTTTTCCACTACAGGGCTCTACTGTGCGAGCATTTTAACGTTACTCGCATTTGCGACTACAAATAATTTGGTGCGAGCAAAATAAATCATTCAGCACACTGTGCGAGTACGTTTTCAACCAGCAGCAGAAACAAAAGGCGAATCCTGCCGGTTGTGGGTTGAGCGGGGGTCACAGACACAGACACGGACAGGAATACGTATTCCTGTCAAATACGGCGGCCATAGTGCTCCGCGGTGCAAGATAACGGCTTACCGGCGAGAAGCCTGGCTCCAGGTCCAAAAATTTCCTCTTCTTGGTGTCATGACTGCCCAAAAGTACCTGAACAGCCGAGCCGTGGCGGCACACAGGTATGTGACGTGTCAGAGGAGAAACGAGCCATTCACATTTCCACAAACCTCACCGCACTTAAGGGACTGTTCTTAACTTGTCAGGGGAGGAGGGTGGCTGGTTGATTTTTATTTTATTTTTTTATTTTATTTTGATCCCCCCTATGTTAATCACTTAATGATACTGTTTTTGAAGTATGAATAAGTCAATAAGTAATTTATTCTATTGAAATATCATTAATGTATTATAGAAAAGTGATTTATCTTTTTATAAATGACAAAAGGCACATCTGTCTCATTTTTGATGTGGTACCGCGATACTACTCAGAACCGTGATACTTTCACTGGTATCGTACCGTGGGTCCCAATTTTGGTACCGTGACAACACTAACAGATTCTGTAACGTTATTTGACGTAGATGAAAACAAATGCTGTACAAATATTCTTTCTTTTGTTCCATTTTAGATGATAGCAGTGGACCAATTTCATATTTAGTTTACTTACTTACTTAGCACTTATCTCTTGTTTAGAATAGAAACTCAATAAAATTTATGTTGCTGACACCAAAAACCTGTAAGGTCTACTTTTTCTACACAGAAAATTCACAGGAGGAAGCGATAAGGGAATCGATAAAGAACGGGATTGATAAGCAGAATCGATAATGGCACTGATCAATTCCCATCCCTAACTGGAGCTACAGATGTTTAAAGGTTTGCAGCACAGGACACAATAACATGAGTATAAAAGTATCAAGTAGGTTTGAAACTAGGGCTGGGGAGACGCGTCGACGTCGTTGACGTCGTCGACTACATAAATACGTTGACGCGAATTATTAGCGTTGACGCGTCGGTCAAACAAAAAAAATGCGCCAGCAGTGCTGTGCTATTGAGCTATGGCCTATTCAAGTGCTGGCATTTGTTATTTATGTGACACACCAGAACGCAACACAAGCTCCACTCGATTGACTGTGTACATAGTGCCGTGCTGCAGGTTCGGGCCGAGCTCGGTTACAAATGTCCCACTTGGGTTGGTAAAATACAGCCGCTCATCTCTGTGTGTGTGTGTGTGTGTGTGTGTGTGTGTGTGTGGGCCAAACTCTGCCGTGCGCGTTACACAGAGCAGAGGAGAATTGTAAACATGCGACCATGCAGAGACAGAAATGACATAAGATAAATAAGGCTATTTAGCTAATATAATGGTAGGGGAAACACTGATGTTTCAATAAATGTTAATGTCAATAAGAAATGTTTTGGTATTAATATTGCTTAAATTGCCTCATTAATCAAATAATGGAAAAATAATTGATAATCGAAAAATTAGTCGTTACATTAGTTGATTAATTGAAAAAATAATCGCTAGATTAATCATTAGAATAATAATCGTTTGGGACAGCCCTGTTTGAAACTATTAAAAATCTTTGTGGTTATCGTACATAGTCGTTGCATTGCCTAGCCCTACCTATCACAATGCATTAATAAAGGGCCTCATATACACGCATCTTTCAGGTCATCAAACAGTTTTGATCGCTGTTTAGCAGTCTTACACGTGGAATATGCATTCTGTATGTTTACCTTTCTGTGTTTTTGTATGCACCTGCTGTGGAAAAGAATTTCCTCCTCGAGCACAAATAAACTATCTATGTCTGTAACAACACATTAACACTAAAGAGAACAGCTTTTCATAAAGGCTCCATACCAGCAGGTCAGGGTAGTTCTGATGGCTGCCTGTTTGTGTTGTTGAGATCCTAAAAAGTTCCATTACTATGGCTTAGGCATTCATAGCACTGTTACTCATGCACTTAAAGCTTTTCATTTGACCATGTTTCAACCACTTGAGACAAGTAAACATGAAAATGAGTTTGGTCAAGTGTGTTTTGGTCACTGTCAGAGACTGACGGATGCCGCTTTGTGTGCACAGAGGATGGCAGGGTCACTGACTTGTGAGAGAAGTTACACCTGTGACAGATCTGGGCCAAGTCAACCACAACAGCAGTTTTCATTACAGGGAGGGTCCAAGGACAAAGGGATGTTGTTTGCTGTAAAGCTCTATAAAGCAAATTGTGATTTGTGGTATTGGACTTTACAAATAAAACTGAATTGAATCACTCACACACACACTCACAAACAAACACGCACACAAACACACTTCTCATCTCCATGTGACATGTCTGGCATGGCTGTTTGTCACACTAGTCACAGTGTTTCCCATTAATTAACGAAACTATGGCGGTCCGCCATAGTTTAATTTGACCCGCCATACTTTCTAAATAAAAGATTTAGGCTGCCGAAAGTACTGACTTCTCATGATATAAATAATATCTCGAACGCCGTAGCATTTTGTGCCGATGTGCTCAGGCTGTCAGATCC
>NC_065508.1:42222708-42230657 GCF_006386435.1 Epinephelus moara | reverse complement strand
TCTGTATTTTTGTATACAAATCCCCCCCCCCCCCCCCCATAGTTTCCCAGAATCCTGTGGGAAACACTGTAACTTATTCAAAACACTGTTTTGTCACTTTTATGACCCACCCACCCGAAACCTGCTTTATTTTCTAACAAGCCTGCCCAAATGTATTACCAGCTTGTATGGATCAGGCCATTTATTTCCTTTAATTTAGCAAAGTAGGCTACTTTGCTTCCTGGTTCAGCTTCTTTCTTAGGGAATGTTGCACGTGCTCTTTGACTAGGGATGGAAATTGATAGGATTTTATTGTTATCAATGTCATTATCGATTCTGCTTATCGATCCCATTCTTTATTGATTCCTCCTGTGAATTTTCTGTGTAGAAAAAGTAGACCTTACAGGTTTTCAGTGTCAACAACACAAATTTTATTGAGTTTCTAAACAAGAGATAAGTGTTTGTGTAAGTAAACAAATATGAAATTGGTCCACCGCTATCATCTAAAATGGAACAAATAAAAGAATATTTGTACAGCATTTGTTTTCATCTACGTCAACTATCGTTACACGACAACAAATGCTTCAGCATGTTGGTGGTAGGGCTGCACGATATTGGGAAAAATTTACATTGCGATTTTTTTTTTGCCCCCAGCGATATGGCGATTTATATATTCTTTTAAGGATGCATTATTTTCCACCAGATGACTTCAGTAGCTCTACTTGGTGAATTAATCATTCTGGAATTATTAGGCTGATACTGCTTTGAATGCAACAGCATAAAATGTGCTGAAAATAAGAATAAAAATAACTTTATTCATCCCCCAAGGGGAAATTCAAATATCTGTCAGCTCATCTATTATATGTCAAAGAATTATAAAGCCTGATGGTTGTTGGTATATAGGATGACTAGTGTGACTTGACTAGTTTGTCCAGCCTCCTTGCATCTTTGTGTCTGATGCTTCCTCCCCAGCAGACTGCAGCATAAAACAACACACTTGCCACCACGGATTGAAAACATCTGCAGCATCTTACTACAGATGTCTAGAGATCTGAGCTTCCTCAAGAAAAAGAGGCGGCTCTGCCCCTTTTTGTAGAGAGTGTCTGTGTTTAGGGACCAGTCCAACTTATTATCCAAGTGTACACCTAGATACTTATAGCTTGGCACCACCTCGATGTCCACCCCACAGGTATTCACTGGCTGAAGAGGGGGCTTGGACCTCCAGAAATCTATGATCATTTCCTTGGTCTTTGAGGTGTTCAGGAGGAGACAGTTCTTGTGACTCCAGTCACTGAAGGCTTTTATCAAGTCCCTATATTCAGATTCCTGCCCATTCCTGATACACGCCACAATAGCAGTGCCGCCCGAGTATTTCTGGATGTGGCAGGACTCAGACTTGTATTTGAAGTCCGCCGTGTACAGTGTGAACAGGAATGGAGCCAGGACAGTCCCTTGTGGAGCCCCCGTGCTGCTCATTCATGTCCCAGAAACACAGTTCCCCAACCTGACATACTGTGGCCTTCCTTTCAGGTAATCTGTGATGCAGAAGATAAAGGAAGGATCCACTGCCATCTCTGTGAGCTTGTTTTTGAGTATGTTGGGTTGGATGGTGTTGAATGCGCTTGAAAAATCAAAGAACATTATTCTCACATAAGCGCCATGTTCCTCCAGATGAGCTAGGGCACGGTGAAGCATGTAGAGGACAGCATTGTTCACTCCAATGTGTTGTTTGTATGCAAAATGCAGGAGGTCGAGTTTGTCTTTGACCTCAAGTCTCAGTAGGCGTAGAATCAGCCGCTCCAAGGTCTTCATGATGTGTTAAGTGAGGGTTACTGGTCTGAAGTCATTAAGTTCAGCTGGACATTTAAATTTTGATACCGGCACAACACAGGAAGTCTTCCACAGTGCCAGCACCCGCCCCAACTGTAGACTGAGGTTGAAGATCTTGTGGAGAGGTTGACAGTTGGGCAGCACAGTCTTTGAGGAGCCTTGGACACACACCATCTGGGCCTGCAGCCTTCCCAGAGCAAAGTCTTCCCAGCTCCAACCTCACCCCCCATCTCTGTGACAGACGAGGGTGGAGGCACAGGTGTAGGGGGGGTGGCTGCCACATTCGAGTTGTACACAAGTTGAGGAGGAGGAGGAGGAGGAGCAGCATTGGAAGTGGGAGTGAATCTGTTGAAGAACTGATTGAGTTCATCAGCTCTATCTGCATCACCCACCACTGGCTGTCTTTTCTTGTTGTTGTAACCAGAGATGGTGTTGACTCCTCTCCACATTTCACAGATGTTGCTGTGTTGTAGATTCCTCTCCAGTTTCTTTTTGTATTCCACCTTTGCCATCTTAAGTCTCTTCTTCAACTCATGTTGTACTTGTTTGAGCCGTGCTTTATCACCATCTCTAAAAGCTGCCTTCTTCTCATTGAGGATTGCCTTTATGTCACTGGTAATCCAAGGTTTGTTATTGTGGAAACAGCATACAGTCTTTGTAGACGTATGACTGTGTCTCTACAGAAGTTGATGAAATCAGTTAAACAGTCAACCTGTCTATAAATTTCCATGATGTTCTCCTCTGTTTCCAGCAGCACATCCCAGTCTGTGCATTCAAAGTAGTCTCTTAGAACCTCAGTAGCCTCTGGTGTCCATTTCCTGACTGTGAGTTTAGTTGCAGGCTGCCTCCACACACGGGGTATGTAACATGTCTGCAGAAGAACCAAGTTGTGATCTGACCTGCCTAGTGGTGGTAGGGCAGTGGCTCTGTAAGCTTCTTTGACATTGGCATACAGCAGATCGAGGGTTTTGTTTTCTCTAGTTGGACAGTTAACAAACTGTGTAAATCCAGTCAGGTGAGAGGAGAGGGAAACATGGTTGAAGTTTCCTGATATTATCAATAGTGCCTCAGGATGTTTAGTCTGTATCTTAGCAACGAGTTCATAGAGAACTTCACATGGAACTTCAGCAGTTGCCTTGGGTGGGATGTACACAAGTATTGTTATGATATGACTGAATTCTCTTGGTACATAATATGGCCTCATACCAACTGCCAAAAGTTCAATATCTGGACAACACATCTTCTCCTTGACAGTAATGTGCAGGACTGCACCATCTCTGGTTCACAAATAAAGCCAGGCCCCCACCTTTTTTCTTGCCACTAGCTTTAGAGTCTCTGTCCGATCATATGAGAGTAAAGCCAGGTAGATCCACGTTGGAGTCTGAGATGTTTTGATTCAACCACTTTTCCGTAAAACACATGAGACTGCACTCACGGTATACTTCCTGAGTCTTCACCAATATCTCCAGTTCATCAGTCTCGTTGGGCAGAGAGTTGACATTTCCCATGATGACTGATGGCAGAAAGGGCTCATATCTCCATTTCCAAGCCTTCAACTTTGCACCAGCACAGCGACCACGAAAACACCTCTTCATCTCAGCTGGAATAGGATGGTGTCCTCCAGACTTGCTCCGTTTCAACGAAAAAAGCTCCTCTCTTGAATAAACTCTTCTCTTCACAGAAGTATCCATTAGTAGTTGAGAAAAATATAATAAAAATTCAGTAAAACTAAGTAAAATTGCAGAGCTACCAGACTTTGCTGCTACTAGTTGAAGGCATTTGTTCAGTGAAACCACCATCTCTTTCAGTGTTTCTCCTATATGCAGTGGCGCACCGCCACTGCTGAAATATGACCGCTGCTGCTGATGCAGGGTTCAACGCTAAGGTTTTTTTTCACTTGCCCGGTCGGGCAAGTTGGTCAGAGATCTACTTGCCCGAAATCAGTTTTTACTTGCCCCATAAAAATTGTTTAATTTAAGCGGCTATCAAATAACAAAGACTACAGTTATTTTTATGTTATGTAATCTTTATTCACACTGTATTTATTAATTAAAACAACATGTCATGTATTGTAGCTTAATTCCTACACAAAAATGACAGTGTCAGGGCTTAAAGTGAAAAATTTTCAATCGTTCTCCATCTATAATTTTGCGCCCTACTTGAGCCATGCCCACCTCTATTTATTGTTCACCCCTCTCTCCAGTTCTACTGTATTAACACCGGGTTTAATATATTTTGCTTCCATCTCTCTGCCCAGCTCTACTGTACTTCAACGCTACTTAGCTCTCTCTCTACTCTACAAGTAGACTACAACATCCACCTGTTGCACAAAACGCACACAGAAGTGTTTCCCCTAGGATGGGGTTGTAGCAGCGGAGGTGAAGCACACGCATGAAAAATAATTTTCACATGCATGAAACTTTTTGTATGCTTGCAAAGCACAGCCTGCTGGGATGTTTCTATGTATCTACTGGCACCAGAAGGGCTCTTTAGGACTAAGTACATACAGTACATTGTGTGACCAGTAATGAGCAGGTCTGTCTAGCTTACATATGAGGTGTCTCAAGATTTAGGAACATACAATTGTATTGAATATAATAANCAATTAGTTATTAACTTTTACTATTTTTAGCAACTTGCCCGATCGGGCAAGTGAGTTGTTAGTTTACATGCCCGACCGTGAGTTTTACTTGCCCCGGGCAATCGGGCAATCCTTATTGTTGAGCCCTGTGATGTTTTTTTTTTTTTTTTTTTGTCTTAGGTCTTTAGTGACTACCGTTATATTATTTGGCGCTACGGACACATCATATCCAAGTCAATTCGCACAGTTGTGAGAGAGGAGAGGGCTCCGTCTTATCTCTTCATAAACTAAAGTTACATTATTTTGCACGACAGACACTTCATATAATAACATAACAATATAATATTTATCGTGTTATATGATGAAACCAGGGTCCAAAACTAACACTCGCCAATTACGGGTAGATTTTGTCTCTGGCTGGTAAATTTTTAAGACCACTCGCCACTCTGCCGAGTTATTTTTATGCATTTTTTTGTTACTGGAGAACGATGCTGGTATCGGCTGGTTTCCTGGCAGAGTAATGTGTATTTCGGGCAGAGACGATCTTTGGTCACGTACGTTAAGTGTGTCACATGCATTTGCGACTAAAAATTGTTTTGTGCGAGCAAAAGAAATAATTCAGGAGCACGCTGTGCAAGTAGGCTACAGATTTCAACCAGCAGCAGGACGTTAAAGGGTTTTTTTTGGGGAGTTTTTCCTTATCCGCTGTGAGGGTCCTAAGGACAGAGGGATGTTGTATGCTGTAAAGCCCTGTGAGGCAAATTGTGATTTGTGAAATTGGGCTTTATAAATAAAATTGATTGATTGAACTGATTGATCCTGCCGGTTGTGGGTTGAACGGGGGTCACAGACACAGACACAGACACAGACAGGAATACGTATTCCTAGGGCTGGGTGATAAATCGATTTTATCGATTAATTCAAATTTGCAGTTTAGGCCAATTTGTTTTAATGAAAATCAAGTTTCTATTTAAAATCCGCCACCGCCGCTCCACGCTGGGCTCCGGTAGTTCAGAGAGGGCTCACCCCTCCCCCCCCGCGCGCTTGATACACAAACAACATGGCAGCGAGCGGGGAAGAACTCCTTCTTAAGAAAGGGAACGAGTTCTTCAGCGCTTTTGTGTGCACACCTGTGTCTGTGTCTGTGCTCACCTGTGTGTGTGTGTGTGTGTGTGTGTGTGTGTGTGTGCATGTGCGCATCAGGGCCAAACTCCGCCGTGCGCGACACAGAGAGCAGAGGAGGATTTTAGACTCGCACCGTGTAGGGACATAAATGACATGCCGTTGTGTAACTAAGATGAATAAGTGTTACCAACGCCAAGCTGGCAGACCCCCGAACCGTAGGAAAGGGACCTCCGAAGACCATTAGCTCCTTTAGCTTGTGTTAGCTCGTTATGGCAACAACACATAAAAAATGGGACTTCGTCTGCGTTAAAGAATGGCACTTTATTTTCAGCACTGCAGGGATGATGCACAGCCTCTCTCATCAGTGTCTGACTTTTACATAGAGGGAAATAACTCAACAACAGCATGCAGAACTGCGTAGGCTTCTTCTCACTGTGGCTGCTCGATGTAAATAACAGCACATGCCTCACTTTCTTCCTGGGGCGCATCCGTCTGACGTCACACACCACACCCGGCGCACTAACGTCTCATACCTCCTACATCAACTACACACATACACAGCTCCACACACACACACACACACACACACACAAGCCACACACACAAGCCACACACATCAGGCTCAGCCTGTAACATAAGGTTATTTACTTTGTTTAATAAAAGGACAAGATATAGACCTGTTCTATAGGAAAGGTAACCTTAAATGACTTCTGTTGTGATCCAATGTAATGGTAGGGGAAACACTGCCGTATGATAAGAAAGGGGTCCGGTGGAAAGCGATCACAGATGCAGTCGCAATGTATATTGCAAGAGATATGGTGCCCATATATAGGCAACCGTGGAAAAGCTGGGGTTTATTCACATGCTGAAAGCTTTGGGCCCCAGGTATGTGCTACCAGGCCGCAAATATATATATTTTTTTAACTAGGAGGGAAAAAAATGGATTTAATTCGTGCATCGGATTTTTTGTGAAAAAAATCTGAGTTCTTTTTTTTAGGCCATATCGCCCAGCCCTACGTATTCCTGTCAAATACGGCGGCCATAGTGCTCCGCGGCACAAGATAACGGCTTACCGGCGATGGAGAATCCCGGCTCCAGATCAATGGTTTCCTCTTTCGTTGGTGTCATGACTGCCCAAAAGTACCTGAACATGGCGGCACACAGGTATGTGGCGTGTCAGAGGGGAAACGAGCTGTTCACATTTCTCTTTGTGGCGGGTAGCGGTCCACAAACCTCACCACACTTAAGGGACTGTTCTTTACTTGTCAGGGGAGGAGGGTGGCTGGTTGATTTTTGGTTGATTTTACTTTTATTTATTTATTTTATTTCGATCCCCGCTATGTTAATCAGTTGGTGCAGTTTCACTTAAGTAAAAAAAAAAAAAAAATGACTGAACAACTTTCACTTGTATTGGAGTAATGTCGTTGAATACTTTGTCCACCATTGGTCAGACATTCATGTTTATATAGGGCAGGCCCTGCTGTTGCAGTCTGGTCAAGCTAAAATCTTATGTCTCAACTGTCCAAAGGAGACTGAAGTCAGTGATTCATGTAAAATTCCTTAATGAAAGATTCTTTTTGCACCGTAGTAAGAATACTACAGAATTTATTAACCCAAATATTACACTTAACTGTTAAACAGTTATTCATATTTTAGCATACATTATTACTAATATTAGTGCACACACATTTAAAATATTGATTGAGAATCACATACAAGACCCAAATGACATGCTAAATAATACTGATAGCAAATTACAACACTTAAAAGCAATTTTTATTTGGTTGGCCGGTAAAATATCTGCCTGGCTGGTAAAAAAATTTCACTTACCAGCCAGCCTGGTGACCTTATAACGTTGCCTGGTGACCTTATAACGTGATGACACAACGGCATGTCATTTCTGTCTCTCTGTATCGCACACGGCGGAGTTCGGCCCCGATGCGTGCGCGTGCGCGCACACACACACACACACAGACACGCACAGACACGCAGACACATGCGCACACACACACAGAGACACAGGTGAGCACACTAGAGCGCGGATCGGGCCGCATTTTCCAGAGTCCGAGACAATTATAACCGAGCCTGGCCCGAACCTACAGCATAGCACTGTACACACAGTCTATGGAGCGGAGCCTGTGTTGCGTTCAGGCGTTGTCATGTAGCCTGAATAACAAAATTCCAGCACTTGAATAGGCTGTTTATTCTTTATTCCATTAAATTAGACATCTTTTGTTGGTCAGTCATTAAAACAGAAGCAAGTTTTATTAGGGATGCACGATAACTTTTCTTTTAAACCGATACCGATAACCGATAACTTTCAGCTCCTAAAGGCCGATACCGATAACTGATAACCGATAACACACACACATATACATTTTATATGTATGTATATATACATATATACATATATACATATATATATATATATATA
>NC_065508.1:42193046-42219066 GCF_006386435.1 Epinephelus moara | reverse complement strand
GGCGGGATTCGCCGTTACTGTTTATCGCCACACTGCCGACATTTTACTCTGTCTGTCACCGCACGCTGTTTGATTGCGTTATCAAAACACGCCGCTATTATTCGGCCTTGCTTTTCACTTATTCCACTGAATACTGAATGTGTGTTTTTTTGCAATATTCGGCCGAATATATTCGGTGCATCCCTAAATAGGAGCCTTCCCCTACTCCCCTCACCGCTGCTCTCCTCACTATACTGGCTGCTGCGCTGTGCAAATGTCTCAGAGTGGTGGTGCATTTGCAAAAATGTTTTGAAGGAGCAGCAGCGGCGGCAATAATTTAGCAGCGGCGACACGCCGCTGCTAAATGAATGCAGCGGAAACACTGATATGTACTGTGGAGTTTTAGTGCCGCGGTCTACCGTTGGTACCAGTATACCGTGCAAAGTGTGAGAGAGAGTGTGCGCATCTGTGTGTGTGTGTGCGTGTGTGTGTGTGAAAGAGAGAGAGTGTGTGCGTCTGTGTGAAATTATGACCGAGTTAACGAGTTGTTTTCCGACATGAGGGGGTATTCTTGAATTTTCACAGTCAGAAAGAGTTTTTCTGATTATGCCGACGTCACTTGAACGCAGCATTCACTGCAGGCCATTCTGGTCTCATAGTGGGAGCGGGACACTGCCGTGCTGACAAAATTATATATGTAAACGGGGCTATTCGTCATGATATCGGACTTATCGGAATGACGTAATAATTCCTATTATCGGCCCGATAGTTATCGTGCACCCCTAAGTTTTATGTGCATCACTCGGCAATTTAAACGTGCATGCTTAATTTAATTAGGGCAAGCCACATGTCGCAAGTCCCGCGTAAATATTGCACACGTGTGCTTCGTGATGCTAAAAAGATATACTATCGTTCGGGCCTAGTTGGTTGTGTGTCCGCCCTTGCATGTAACTACGGTGCTGCATAAATTGCATGTCACGCTGTTAGTCTTTTTTGGTGAAGTGAAGCCTCACTTTCGACCGCTTCTGTCTCTCCGCCATTACGTCTTCTTTGTTGTTGAACGTGTTGCTGACTGACGAGCGTGACGTGAGTCATCGACGTAAAGATTTGGCGTAATGAAAAGAATCGATAAGGGAATCATTAAGCATAAACGCTAATGATGTCGTTGAATTGAACTAGTTGGAACAGGTTCTTAACAGGAACCTGTTCTCGATTCCCATCCCTATCTTTGACTGATCTATTCTTGTTTTTTGTCTTTATCAAACAGGCGTGTCCTGAAGTATGGATGCTACTCCCCAGAATGCAATGCGCCATGACATTGTTGCCTGTTCTCTATGGAGCACAATAGTAGTAGTAAGTAGTAGTAGTAGTGACTACAACTCAGTTCCACCACAAACTCGTGCACTGTCAAAACTAATTAGACCTGAACAGCTTTGTATGTAGACTAATATAAAAAGTTATTTGATGTATTCATATATATATTTACACAATTTTATTTATCATCAGCATTGTTGTTGATGGTGGTTCATTCCCACCTCTGAAAGGTCACACTGTGTAATCGGGTTTGTGTGACAATGCTATTTGTAAGGTTGAGTCATCAACACAAGGCTAAGTTTTTATTTTCTGACCGTCATCAAGCCATCACATACTGATCACACACTTCTAATTTAAGTTTTTTGGTAGGTGAGCTGTATTACATTTGGTTTAACACAGTACACCTATGCTACAGAGCAGGCCTGGACTACAGTGTGGTGAAAAAAAAAACTGACTCTTCTGCTAAACTGTTATGTTTTTTATTTAAACAATTCAGTCTTATTAATTAGCAGATCCTAATTGTGTTTTTTTTTCTTCATTTTCTTTATTTATTTTCTTTATTTTTCCAAAGTTTACTTCCTTTTTTTCCTCTATGACATCACTCTGCTATTGTTCTGTGATTGAATTCATTTGTTTTTAACATATCTATTTTTGTACAGTATTGATATTGAAATGTTTGTAATGATTTGATAAATCTTTAGTTGTACTGTTATATTGCTCGTAATAAAGTTTATTTAAAAAAACTTATGTTTTTGCGTTTGGACGGGCAGAGTAAACATCAAACCTAACTAAGGTTTAAGCAACGTCAGCCAAGTGGTTGCATAACTAACCACAGCTATGCAACGCTGGTGGTCAAAGAGTAAACCATATAACTAAAAGCATGAGCAACGGACTCGCCCCTTAATGCACTCTCATAAACTGAGCATGAGCAAATGCAACCTAATAGTGTGCCTTCTCGGTTACGAACCATCACACATTTGGCTTGGTATCTGGCTACTCAATCCCAGCCAAGCATCCTGGCTGTTTTCTATCTCCTCCGCTGGCCATGCTTTGTAAACAAAGATAATCAGATCAGAGATGAATAACGAGGAAACATTTGCACACAGACACACGGAGTATATACTACTCCAAGCTAACTATAATTGGCGAAAACGTTATTAACAAAGTGAAATAAAGAGCTGCTCTTTATGTAATTCCGTGTTGACAACTCTATCACAACGTTGAATCCGCCACTGTCACTTGGCCTTGTTTATTTCAATTTACGACACAGTTAGCCCGAGAAGCTAATGTTACCAGGAGAGGTAACGACGTAACATTGACACTGGAGGCTACTGTTAACGTTACAAAGCATTAACAAAAACGCTATGGTTTAACTTCACTTTGTCGTTAGCTAACGTTACGTTGTACCGTTAGCTTACGTAAACGGCAGCAAAATACTGGATAACGATTTACGCTGGAATAACGTTGGGCCCAGCTTCAATAACTGCACTTGCTATTTACTACTAATTATACTTGTTAATTGCTTTAAAATGGCACTTAACCCAAATAAAACGACAACACAGTGTTAACCTAACTAACCAAGGAGCTTGCTAAGCAACTCTGCGGATACTTTGAACCCTAAAACTAAGTGGCTATACAGTTAGGCTAAAGTTAGCTAACCACCAAGTTAGCTTTGGTAACGTTAAGCTGAACATTTTACCTTCTGAGAATGCTGCTGGAGGACATTCTGCTCCACGGTCATGGCGGGTTCAAAGATAAATGTGGTTAGAGTTAAACCAGGAGTAGCAAAACGTACAGGATACTTTTTACTTAAGCGAATAAAAACGCAATGCTACGAAGTCCCCTCCTTAATCAGTGACATTACGGGCGCCATGGCAGAGTTACTAGCGCAGGCATGAAAACATTGCTCTGCCCTGCCTGAGTTCCGGGATCGATTATTCACGCCTGTCTGAAATGCACTTACGTCATGAATTAGATTTTTTGAAATCATGGATAAAAGTAAACATGCATACTGTATACTGTTATACTGATATACTGTAAATGATCCTTATCATGCTTTCATATAACTGTAACGTTAAACCTTGTTGCTGTTGTTGCACAAACGGTGAACTGGAATGACTGATTGTACACTGTTTGTACACTGCAAACTTTGAATAAAGTTACAAAAAAAGCTAAAAAAAAAAAAAAAATGGATAAAAGTAAACAAATAAATGTTGACCTTGCTCTGATATTTGTGATTTTATTGTTGACCACACCCTCCCTAGGTCTGCGTTATGTTGTGAACATGTGTTGTTTGATCTTCACGAATATACCACAGCTAATGCCGCATTCGTTTGGCAATCCAGGCCGGTCATTCCTTGTCGGATTTATATGACCGTATGACACGTCTGATCTGAAAGCGTTTCATTGCAACAGTCCGGAAAACATGGCGGCGCGCCGTAAGTTTGTTTTTGTTTGCATGGTTGCTGAGCAACGGAGACTTTGCTGGTTCAAACGATTTTAGGCTACAACGGGCTTGCACATACTTTTTTCCAACACAAATCAACAGTGGAAACAGAAATGCCATTGCAAAGTACTTGTATGATTTTTACAACACAAACGCTTAATTAAACAACATATACGAGGACAAATTGAGGACAAATAACTTTGTTTACCATTCACAATGTGCGCAGCCATCTTCCTCGTGACGTCAATTCTACCGACTCGGTCTACGTGGACCTTGCCCGAGTTTGATGACGAGACCTCCGGATAGAACGGGGCTGCGTCCGAAAGGCCCACTGGCATACTGCATAGGCTACTACTACTACTACGTACTACCACTAGATGCTACTCCTACCTACTAAACAAGTTGGGTCCATTCGGACATACTAAAAGATTGGTGGGAAAACACTCCATCTGCTGGCAGAGCAGAGGTACTGCACATGTGGATTTTGGTGCAGTACCTCAGCCAAGCCAGCAGATGGGGTGCTTTCGTAGGCACTCCATCTGCTGGCAGAGCAGAGGTACTGCACCAAAATCTGAACGCACCTGTGACTATTGAAATTGCCCAAAAATGAAGCTGGCCACTCTTCACCCACCAGCAACATGTCTGCAAGCTCTCTCATGCTTCTCAACATGCAAAATGCGAGGCGTAGGCGAGCCAGAGCTCGCAGACGCCTCCTTTTGCACATAATAATTAATTCACTGCCACAGTAAGCAATGACATGACATGCCACACTCAAAAACTTAAACTTTGCACTTTGAAGATCCTTTATATTGTTTTTGAAATAATCCAACCTGTTATGGTGATGACAACCATCATCACTTCTCATAAGTGTCACAACGCTAACATCATGTGTCAATCAAGTGATTAGTTCATTGAATATCAATATCTAGATACAGCATTTCCACCAGCACATTCTGTCATGTGTGTAGGCTGAGTCACTTTGAACACCTGTCACCTCACACAGTACAATGACATCCAATAAAACTGCTCTGCCATGATGTACTTTCATTATGCCAAACTTAATCATCATTTGTTTTAACAGTACTAGTATTTATTATTATCATTACTTATTTTATTATTGTTGTTTGTTGTTGTCTTTTGAATGTCAAACGAATGTTAATCTCCAATATCAAACTAACTTAATACCGGTATAAAACAGATCGCTTTGTTCATAATCATAATAGCAGAAATACATTTTTGACCAATGAAAACTGTGTGTGTTGATAATTGTATATTTGTGCAACTTAAATCTTTGGCTTGTTGCACATAGGAGGCGTACAGACCTATATATATATATATATATAAATAACCAGCGGCTGCCGTTGCTCCGCCATGATGTTTTGAATCTTGCTGGGCGGCGACCACATTGCATTTATATAGGAGACTGATGATGGCAGTAACATGCCGTGCAACGTCTACAATGAAGTAGAAAACGAAGAAGAAGCCCGTGGTGCATTTTGGGTAAGTAGTAGCCCTGTAGAATGCCCTGCCATCATACTACAATGTAGGCATGTTTAGTAGGGGTGGTAGCATACTACTCCTCCCTACTACGGTTTCAGACATACTACATACTAATTTGGTCTACTACAATCCATACTACTTGGCCTTTCGGACGCAGCCCGGGTGTTCTTTTGTACCTTTCCGGACCGGAAACCGTATCAATCCCGGTTCCGGCTACCAATAGAATGCAGCATAAGAACCACTACCTGAGAATGATCCCAGAAGAAAAATCTCACATTTAAAGGGATAGTGCACCCAAAAATGAAAATTCAGCCATTATCTAGCTACTCACCCATATGCCGATGGAGGCCCTGGGGAAGTTTTAGGGCCATATTTTGATGGTCTAAAGCGGACGGCGGAGGGCGCGTCATTGCTATTTAGATGCAGGCGCAGTTCTCATTTTCATGCCCTGCACCTTCGACGTCTAACTAGCAAATGAACTTGAGCTTCTCTGGGTGTGTTGGTCTAAAAATGAAGAGTGGTCAGGCGCAGTCATGGCGCGTTGCTAGTTAGATGACGTAAAAAGCAAATGCGCCAGTGACCAACAAAAACCTGGTCTAAAGTCAACGGCGCAGGATTTTGCTGTTAAACAAGTTAGTAGTATGCGTCTCTAGGCGGGTGCACAACGCACGTGCACTCTGCTCAGACACACACGGAGCAGCCACACATGCAAAAGATAACAAATAAAAATATGATTACAATGTGAAAGGTTATTATTGTGCACATTAAAATATTTATCAGAAACACGTCTTAATGATCAGTCATTAATCAGAATGATCTAATCGCAGTAATAATGATCATCAATGGTGTTTTGATTGACGTGCTGACGTATTGCGGTAAGCGAGTTGTGTCATTTCCGGTGTTTCTGTGACAGCGTCTTTGTACTGCTCTAGTGAATTCTACTAGCCTGCTTTCTGCTTTCTCACTTCAGTTGCTTTAACATCTACTTCAAGTCTTAACCCACACTATTTGTGTGTAAGCACTTATAGCTCTCCTCCTTTTTACGACTTCCCTGCTAATCGCTTAGCTGTTGTTTGCACGTTACTAGCCTTGTTAGCTACATTAACGTTAGCTTTACAGTTAGCGATGGCTTCTCCTTCTCCTGCTCTTTCTTGTTCGGTGTGCCAAATGTTTAGCTATGCCTCTGCCTCCTTCAGCGACAGTGGTAATTGTAACAAGTGTAGCTTATTTGCTGCGTTGGAGGCGAGGCTTAGTGAATTAGAAGCGCGGCTCCGCACCATGTAAAACCATTCAGTAGCTGCGGTAGTTAGCCAGCCCCCTGTAGCCGGTGCGGAGCCACATAGCATAGCCTCTGCCAGCGGTCCTCCGGTAACACCCATACAGCCGGGAGGTTGGGTAACCGTTCACGAGAGGCATAGCTCCAAGCCGAAGCCCACGGCTCACCACCAGCCTGTTCACGTTTCCAACTGCTTTCCCCCACTCAGCGACACACCCACTGAGGATAAAACTCTGGTTATTGGCAGCTCTATTCTGAGGAACGTGAAGTTAGCAACACCAGCAACCATAGTCAAATGTATCCCTGGGGCCAGAGCGGGCGACATTGAATCAAATTTAAAACTGCTGACTAAAGCTAAACGTAGATTCAGTAAGATTGTTATTCACGTCGGCGGCAATGACACCCGGTTACGCCAATCGGAGGTCACTAAAATTAATATTGCCTCGGTGTGTGAATACGCAAAAACAATGTCGGACTCCGTAGTTTTCTCTGGACCACTCCCAAATCTGACCACTGATGACATGTTTAGCCGCATGTCATCATTTAATCGCTGGCTGCCCAGGTGTTGTCCAGCAAACAATGTGGGTTTCGTTAATAATTGGCAAACTTTCTGGGGAAAACCTGGTCTTATTAGGAGAGACGGCATTCATCCCACTTTGGATGGAGCTGCTCTCATTTCTAGGAACCTGGCAAATTTTATTCGTAATTCAAATCCCTGACAACCCAGAGTTGAGATCAGGACTCAGAGTCGCAGTTCTATACGCCTCTCTGAGCTTCTAGTTCAGTTACCCAGCCATAGTTTTCATAGTTTTATACAAACGGTGTCTGTCCCCCGACTACCTAAATTATTTAAATCCAAAATTAAACAAAGAGGAGTTGTGCGTAACAACCTCATAAAAATTAAAAAACTTTGTGCATGTATAGGTCCTGTTTGTGCACGTGTGTGTCTTTCGGACCTGTGTGTTAATGACAACAGAGTGAAAAAATTGAATTTCCCCTCAGGGGGATAAATAAAGTATACTAAAAAAAAAATAAAAAAATAAAAAATTGACACCACATGAGCTGCGGCGGCTGCTTCGTCCAGTAGCCTGAGTTCCGCATCCGTCATGGCTCAACAAAAAAATGCTGTTCCTCCTCAACTGCAAAGTCTTCAGACATGTTGGGCTGTCCTTTGCTAAAAGACCGTAGTGCAAATTATCTTTTAGCTACTGTGATTACTGTTGTCTCCCCCTGCGGTGCACGTGTCACGTGATGTAAACACGGGTAAGCAAAGCTCATGCTTTTGCTGGTCTCGCGCTAGTGTGCACATGTGAGCGCGGAGCACAGAGAAGCAGTCAGAGCTACAGGCTACAGCGAGGCTAAAAACAGAGTTCAAATGACATTTTGCGAAACAACTTTTTATGTCGGGGCTGCAGGACACTTGGATCACTATGGATGAGCATGTTGGAGATATTTTGTGGTTTCAATTTTGTGCTCTTGGACGTTAGTCTGGGGTGCCGTCAGCCATTAGGTGTGCTAGCCGCTCCCCCCGCCGATCTCCGCAAGGAGTAAGTTCCCTGTAATTTGAATATTTAGGTGGCCACTTTCAGTACGCTGTTTCTAGTGTGTAGCTTTGTGTACTTTATTTCATTATCTGACAGATTCTTAGCTGGAAGGTCCAATTTTAGTAAATTGCACTGTAATAAATTCCTGGTGTAGTATAACACAAGTGTTTGGATAGACTGGTTAAAAAAGCTGGCTCAGTATTTGGCAGGAGATTGGACCCACTAAGAACTGTGGTGGAGAGGGGCACATTGAACAAACTGAAAGCTATAATGGACAATAGCAGACACCCTCTCCATAGCTTCCTGGTGCGACAGAGGAGCAGCAGCAGCAGTCAGCTCATCTCACTGCGTTGCAGAACAAAGCGTTTCAGAAGATCTTTCGACCCCATGGCACTAAGATTGTTTAATACGTATTGAATCCAGTCACACACACGCTAACAAATTTTCACAACTGGACTGGACTGTGTAATGGACAATTTTATTTTAATTTAATCTCTATTTATGCACTTATTTTAAAGTATTCTATTTTGTTTTTTTATTTTATGAAATTGAGCTACTGGACAGCTGAATTTCCATTTGGGATAAATAAAGTTCTTTCTATTCTATTCTATTCTATTCTATATAGGTTAATGCCAGAAATTGTCCAAGTTCATTAAAAATCACCTCTTGAAGTTTTCCATGCAAGAAAATAATGGAAACCAAAGGTCTTGAAAAATATATCCTCATGTTTTTCCAGAGTTAGTGATATTTGGGCTAAGAACAGCTTAAAGGCTGGAGGAGAAGAAAAGGTAGGCCTATGGTATGCATTTCTTTGCAAAATATGTTCTAGATATTAATACTCTACATTCTTTATCACTCTTATTACTAAAATGTTCTTAAAACAAGCTGATTTGTGATGGAAACAGGATAAAACAATCTAACTAGACTGGGAGATCTATCTTTCTTAAGAAAGAAACAAAATATGGTCATATGACATAGTCAGCACCTCCGTGATGAGCTATCATTAAAATGCTGTTTATGTAGGTGAAGAAATATCAATACTATGTTATTTAAACACACTGATAGGGCTGTTCTGCTTGAGAATCTGTACTTTTGATACTTATATTTTGCTGATAATACTTATGTACTTTACTTAGTATAACTTTAAATGCTGACCTTAAACTTGTAATTGAGTATCTACACCCTGCAGCTAGTGCCATCCTCCACCATTGCTGTTTGAGGTGAAAGTGATCATAGCTATTTCACAGTGAAACTGTGGCCCACGCCTATGCACATTGTGGAGACAGCGGAATTTGCCAACATGGATGGTGAGGTGGTGATTTGAAGCGAGATTGTAGAAATTAAATGTGAGATGAATTATTATATGTGGAATTTAATTCAATACAATTCAATTTTATTTATGAAGCCCAATATCATAAATCACAATTTGCCTCACAGGGCTTTACAGCATACGGCATCCCTCAGTCCTTTTTACCCTCACAGTGGATAAGGAAGAACTCCCCCCAAAAAACCCTTTAACGGGGGAAAAAAATGGTATAAACCTCATGAAGAGCAACTGAGGAGGAATCCCTCTTCCAGGATGGACAGACGTGCAATAGATGTTGTACAGAACAGATCAACATAATAAATTTACAGTAATCCATAAATGATACATAAAGAGAGACAGAGACAGAGAGAGATACAGGACAGACAGAAATGACAGTAGCTTACAACAACATTAATTTAAGTAATAATATTATAATAATAATTACGGCTATTGTGGTACAATATGTTGTAAGTATATATGTTAACATATGATAGTATATGTATGTGACAATGATCATATGAGGCATCAGGCAAGACCACGTCACATGATCCAGGCACAGCTGCGATACAAGGTAACCTGCCAGACAGGGGAGCACAAAGGCTCCGGAGAAGAAGCCGAGTTAGTGACATGAGGTAGAGCGGAGTTAGTGAGATGCAGTAACAGGACATGAATGTTAGCAAAGGAGAGAGAGAGAAGGAGAGAAGGTGCTCGGTGTATTATAGGAGGTTCATTATAGGCAAACTAGGCCTATGTCAACAAGCTTGAGCCAGCCCTAACTATAAGCTTCATCAAAAAGGAAAGTCTTAAGTCTAGTCTTAAATGTGGAGACGGTGTCTGCCTCCCGGACCGAAACAGTGAGAGTATTCCACATAAGAGGAGCCTGATAGCTGAAGGCTCTGGCTCCTGATCTACTTTTGGAGACCTTAGGAACCACAAGTAACCCTGCGTTCTCAGAGCACAGTGTTCTGGTGGGATAATAGGGCACTATGAGCTCTCTAAGATATGACCGAGCCTGACCATTTAGAGCTTTGTAAAATAGGAGAAGGATTTTGAATTCAATTCTGGATTTTACAGGGAGCCAATGCAGAGAAGCTAAAACAGGAGAAATGTGATCTTGTTTCTTAGTTCCTGTCAGTACACATGCCGGCGCGTTCTGGATAAGTTGAAGAGTTTTCAAAGACTTATTAGAGCTACCTGATAATAGGAAATTACAGTAATCCAACCTAGAGGTAAGAAAAGCGTGGACCAATTTTTCTGCATCTTTTTGGGACAGGATAAGCCTAATTTTTGCAATGTTATGCAGATGAAAAAATGCAGTCCATGAGGTTTGTTTTAAAAGGCAGTTAAAAGACAAATCTTGATTAAATATTACTCTGAGGTTTCTTACAGTAGCGCTAGAGGCCAGAATAATGCCATCCAGAGAAACTATATCATCAAATAAAGAGTTTCTGAGTTGTTTGAGGCAGAGAACAATAACTTCAGTTTTGTCTGAATTTAACATCAGGAAATTGGAGCTCATCCAGTATTTTATGTCTTTAAGGCATTTTTGAAGTTTAATTAATTGATCCGTTTCTGCTGGCTTTATCGATAAATACAATTGTGTATCATCCTCATAACAATGGAAATTTAATGGAAATTAGGTGATTTCTAATTATGTTACCAAAGGGAAGCATATATAAAGTGAATAGAATTGGTCTGAGCACAGAACCTTGTGGAACTCCAAAACAAACTTAATTATATAAAGATGATTCATCGTGAACGTGAACGAACTGAAATCAATCGGATAAATAAGATTTAAACCATCTTAGTACAGAACCTTTAAGGGCAAATAAATGTGCCAGTCTCTGTTGTAGCATTTGACGGTCAATTGTGTCAAATGCGGCACTAAGATCTAATAAAACAAGTACAGAGACAAGTCCTTTGTCTCAGGCAATCAGAAGATAATTTTACTAGTGCTGTCTCTGTGCTATGATGCACTCTAAATCCTGACTGAAATTCCTCAAATAAATTCATAAATTAATTATATATTATCATGGAGAAAGTCACACAGCTGGTCTGCAACTACTTTTTCAAGGATTTTGAGAGAAAGGGAAGATTAGATATTGGTATATAATTGGTTAACACCTCTGGACCCAGGGTGGGCTTTTTCAGAAGAGGTTTAATTACAGCTACCTCAAAGAACTGTGGTACATAGCCTGTTAATGGAGATATATTGATCATGTGTAAGTGTTAACTAAAGGTAAGACTTCTTTAAATAGCCTAGTTGGGATGGGGTCTAAGAGACACGTTGATGACTTGGATGAAGAAATCATTGAGGTCAATTGTTGAAGAGTAATCTGGGAGAAGCAATCTAAATATATATCAGGTCTTACAGCTGTTTTTCAGGGCAAATAGGTACTGTTTGAGGACAAGAGGTCATGAACTTTGCCTCTCATAGTTAGAATTTTGTCATTAAAAAAGCTCATAAAATCATTACTGCTAAGGGCTAAAGGAATACAAGGCTCAATAGAGCTGTGACTTTCTGCCAACCTGGCTACAGTACTGAAAAGAAACCTGGGGTCGTTCTTATTTTCTTCTCTTAATGAGGAGTCATAGTTGGCTCTGGCATTGCGGAGGGCCCTCCTGGATGTTTTGAGACTGTCTTTCCAGACCAAGCGATAGCAAGCATTTACAATTCAATACAATATCAAAAGATAGACCAAAATATATTTACAAAGTTTCTTACATATATTTTATATTATATACATATATTATGTATATATATATGTATATATATATATACATATATATATATATACAGTACAGAGACGAGTCCATTGTCTGAAGCAATCAGAAGGTCATTTGTAATTTTGACTAGTGCTGTCTCAGTGCTATGATGCACTCTAAATCCTGACTGAAATTCCTCAAATAAATTATTCTCATGGAGAAAATCACACAGCTGGTCTGCGACTACTTCCAGGGCATTCCCTCTCTCTCTCCCCCTTTCACACTTGACTTTCCTACTTTCCTATCAATTAAAGGCAAAACTGCCCACTGGCTTCCGGTTATGGCGTCGAGGCGAACGGACATGTTTAACGGGCGCTCCCTGCACAGTCTGCTAAATACCCCAAATTAGAGCTGTTTCAACCTCTTTAAGTCTTAAACTATATGATGAGAAGGGGGAGGCCACGAAAAAATACCGGCAAACTGACCCAGACACAAGAAAATAGTGAGAAACACTTAACGGGAACAGTCAACGAAGACGCGCACGACGAACACATGGCTATGGATAGCCTGCAAGCTAGCATCGGGGCCATCCACAAAGAGATATTGGTCATTCGCTCAGACGTTAAGGACGAGCTAAGCTGCCTCCGTGACAACCTTTCTGGCGACATGAAGAGGGATTTGGCTAGCTTCAGAGAGGACGTTAATGGAAAGCTGAACGAAATTATGGCTGACATGAAAGAAACCAAAGACCGAGCCGAGGAGGCAGTACAGCGTGTGGCAGATATGGAGGAGTGGACAGCGGCAGCAAAAGAGGTGCTGTCTGAAACTTTAAACAATCAAGATAAAATTCAAGCCAAGCTGACTGACTTAGAAGCTCGCTCAAGGAGAAACAACGTCCGTGTGTACGGGATTCCTGAGGACACAGAGGGAAGTAGCCTGCAGGAATTTATTGAGCGTTTTATTAAGGCTGAGCTGTCGCTGCAGGACATTGATCTTGGCATTCAACGCTGCCACCGGGCTCTAGGTCCCAAACCACCGCAGAATGTCAACCCCCGCTCTGTGGTGATTTATTTTTTGGAGTACAGAACCAAAGAGTTGGTACTTTGCTCCGTGTGGAAAAAAGGAGAGATCCGCCTTGGACAACAGAGGATATACTTCGACCAAGATTACACAGCGGAGACCCAAAAGAAGAGAAAAGCTTACGCCCCCATCAGAAAGCTCCTAAAAGAAAAAGGTCTCCGCTTTCAAACCCTGCCACCAGCTAAGCTTCGGGTGTTTTTTGAGGGCGGCCCCGTCTTATACGACAGTGCATCAGTGTTTCAGCATGAACTTTATTTCCGATAAAGACAAAGGCAAACCCGCACATGCGCATAAGTTCCCTTACACAGAACCTGCACTATCTTGAGACGCCACTAGGCGTCCTCCAATAACAAGCATTAACATATGCCTATAACATCTCCTTCCCTTTAGCTGTTGTGATCAAAAAAACATTAACATATTAACTTGTGGGCAGACCTTAAACCTCTGGACTGACCTAATAACCTGTGGGCCGTCCCCTTTTAACTTCCTTCAAGTCTGCTTGTACATCTATAGCAGTTTCACAACCTCGCATTCCAAACAGTTCACATATATGCCTTTTTTCTTTTTTTTCTTTTTTTGGACATATGTGCCTTTAATGCACGCAACTCAATGAACAGTCCTGGGCTATGAGTGAACAGTCCTGGGGCATAAGAGTGTAGAGTGTTGTAGCTGCATCTGTGCAGCTGGGGTTTGAGGAGATTCCCCTTGTCCTGCTTTGCTCTGACATGAGACAGTCCCTGTCTCAGCTGACGCTGTCTCTCCAGTAACATGTCCCTGATCAGGATTGCTCTGCTCTGGCATTCCCACCTGCTGTGTCTGGGCTGAGCGCTCTGCAACACGCAGATCCACACGGTTGCGTCTGTAAAGTGTGTCGTCAACATCCACCATGTATGATCGGGGAGTCACCTTCTGAAGACATTTGCTGAGCCGCCACCGTCCTGTGCGGTCTCCTGGAAGGGGCTTCATTCTTATCTGAGTTCCAACATTTAGCTCAGGGAGGTCTCTTGTGCAACTTTTCTGAAACTCCGTCCACCACGTGTGGCAGAAGCCTGCGTGACATTAAGCGTTGTGTGGGGCTACTGTCCAACCCCTCTGCTGGTGTGTTGCGCCAGTGGAGGATGGACAGCCACGCATCTGTGCCATCAAGTTTCGCCCGCTTGCAGAGTGATTTGACTATCTTAACAGCTGACTCCACCTTGCCATTAGATTTGGGGTGTCGGGGTGAGGATGTGATATGGCTGAATCCCCAGCTGGCTGCAAACCTCCTGAACTGTTCGTAAGCAAAGTGCGAGCCGTTGTCAGTGATCACTTTGTCTGGCTGTCCATATTGAGCAAACTGGGCCTTGCAGCGTGTGATGAGCATGCCCGCAGACAGATCTGGCAGCTGGTCGATTTCCCAAAAGTCTGAGTAGTGGTCCACAAGGATGAGAAAGTCCTTGCCGGCATAAGTAGTCCGTTTCTGCAGTGACTGTCTTTCTGCCATATAAGTACTTGTGGAATCTCTGGCAGGTGAAAACTATGCTCAAACACTTCTTCTCTATTTGAGCGTAGTTTTGCTCTGTTTGTGTCAGTGCTCTCGAAGCAAAATCCACAGGCTGTCCCCCTTGTGACAAGCAGCACCCCAGTCCGGTCATACTAGCGTCGCTCTGGATTGTAACAGGCTTGGTGACATCATAATATTTGAGAACAGGTGTGCTGGAGACCATCTGCTTTATTTCTCACACTGCATCCTCATGTTTGGGCAACCAGTGCCATTGAGTGTCCTTGTCCAGGAGCCTGCGGAGTGGCTCACAGGTCTCAGAAAGCTTTGGCAGGAATCTAGCAAGATACGTTACAATCCCGATGAATCGTTGCACAGCTTTCCCATCCGTGGGTGTAGGCATTTCCAACACAGCCCGTGTTTTCTCAGGGTCGATTTTCAAGCCGTCTGAGGACAGTATGTGACCATGGAAGTGTACAGCCTTGAGCTTAAACTGCAGCTTGCACTCACTCAGCCTGAGCTTCACAGCCCTGCAGCGCTCCATGAGGGCCTGTAAGTTGTTGTCATGGTCGTTCTCGGCTTCTGCATCTGTATCACCGCAGCTGACCAGCAGAATGTCATCCTCTATTGGTTCGATGCCAGCCAGACCCGATAGCAGTTCGTGCTGTTTGCGTTGGTAGATTTCAGGTGCAACTGAGACACCGAACGGGAGCTTTAGCCACCTCATTCGGCCCCACGGTGTCCAGAAGGTTGTCAGACGGCTGCTGGCGTTGTCAAGCTTGCACTATAGGAAGGCATCGCGAGCATCCACTAGTGTAAAAATGCGAGCTTTGGGCAGCTTATACAATACGTCCTCCAGCGTTGGCATATGGTAGTGAGACCTCAGCAGTGCTTGGTTCAGAGGCTTTGGATCGATACAGTCTGATTTTTTTCTGGTTTTGCGATGGTCACCATGTTACTAATCCATGCTCTTGATGTCCAACTCTTTCTTAACTCTCAGTTTCAAGGCTACTGGAACATTGCGTGGCGCGCACTGTACAGGTGTTACACTGGGGTCCAGTTCCAAGTGCACCTCACCTGGGACTGACTCAATTAGGTCCTTGAAGACGTCCTGGTATCTTTGTAACAGCTGTTCCTATGTGAGCGGTGTGGGCTGGCTTGCGTCTGCTTTTTGCAGCTCATCTGGGATTGTGATGTTCATAAGGCCCAGACGTTGACATGTGTCCCCTGACAGCAGAGGCTCTTGCTTGGATTCCACAGTTTCAAATATGAGGTTGTGCTTCTCTCCCCGAATGATACAGTGTGTGTGGAAAGTCCCAAGTGACCACATCCATTGTCCAGAGTACAGTTTAATCCTGGTTGCGCTTGGGAGTAATGCAGTTCCAGGTGAAAGCCTCTCTTTTGTCCTGCGGCTCATTACGTTGCAGGTGGCACCTGAATCTAGCTGGCATGCCTGTCTTTTCTCATTCAAACTCAGGTGTGCAAACCACTTTCGCTTTCGCCTTGGGTATTCCACAGTGTTAATGCATTCAGTGGCTAGGAACAGTCTGTCGTCAGTATCTGAGTCCCCTTCTCCTTGCTCAGCATCTTCAATCACATGCACTTTTTTTTATTTTGTCCGACTTATTACTGGCTTGGCATACTTTGGCAAAGTGGTTTGAAATGCCACACACTCTGCATATCTTGCCATAGGCTGGACATTGTTCTCTGCCTCTCTTGTGGTTGTTTCCACAATATTTACAGCTCCATGGCGGGTCTCCCCCTGCCATTTTTTCATACTTTTTGCTTCGCTCACCTTGTCTGTGCACGCTGTCCGTCTGTACTTCTGGGCCTTCAATAATCCTTATGCGTTTCTCAGTCAGTTCTGCGAACCGGCAGATTTCAACTGCTGCCTGTAGCGTCAGTTCCCGTTCGCGCAGCAAGCGCCGTCTGGTGTCCTCACTAGCAACACCGAGCACGAGCCTGTCCCGTATCAGCTCATCCTTAAGCTCTCGGTACTCACATGATGACGCTCTTTCTCTCAGCCTCGTCAGAAAACTGTCGATCGGTTCATCAGTCTCTTGTGTACAACATCCAAACATATATCTTTCATAAATCACATTCTTCGCTGGCTTGAAATACGTCCCCAGTGCATCCACTTTAGCCGTCGGGTCCTTCTTTTGATCCTCCAATAATGTGAGGCTGTGTGTGTAGATGTGCCGGCACTTGTTACCCATTAGCCGTCTCAGCGACGCTGCCCGAATTTCCTCCGACTTCTCGCTCAGACCTGTTGCCAGCAGAAAGTCCTCGAACTCTGCCCTAAAAACTTCCCAGTTCTTTGCTAAATCCACGGACATTTGCATGCCTTCAGGTGCAGCAACATTATTCGCCATGGCGTGGTTTTCTTTAGCGGAGCTAGACCGCTTCTGACACCATGTTTCAGCATGAAATTTATTTCCGATAAAGACAAAGGCAAACCCGCACATGCGCATAAGTCCCCTTACACAGAACCTGCACTATCTTGAGATGCCACTAGGCGTCCCCCAATAACAATCATTAACATATGCCTATAACAGGGGTCTGCAACCTTTGCCATTAAAAGAGCCATTTTTGACCAAAAATAATTTGAAAAAATCTGTGTGGAGCCGCAAAACATGTTTGAGCCTTATAATCAAGGTAAATAGCCTATTAAGTCTAAATTAGCGTATACTTATGGTCTAAATAAGCATTTGTTAAGGTGGACACTGTGCAGGGCACTATAAATAATTATCTGGTACTTAAATTTTGCAGAGCTGGCAGTGAGAGCAAACAAATCTGTCCACGCACTACCACATTCTCTATTTTATTCAATTTACTTTTTTGGATTTGGCATCCATAGCTAACCAGCCACTGCTATCGAGGTTCAGCAACATTTGGATTCATAGAATGAATTTCCATAGACTTCTTTTCTCAAAGGCTCAAGGAGCCACTGGACAGGGGCTAAAGAGCCACATGTGGCTCCGGAGCCACAGGTTGCCTACCCCTGGCCTATCATAATCAGACGCCATGGAGGATCTGAGGAAGAGGGGGCTCACATCGGGCGGTAGCAGCACAGAGGGAGCCTCCGTGGCAACGTCACCGATGGAGAGGTTGAATAAATTATCCTGGGAGACGGTGGAGGCCAAGCGACGGAACTCGGAAACGCACGGAGAGAGGGCTCGGAAAAAACTCATCGGATTTCGCCGCGACGCTGAGGACACAGCTTCCACATCAAGATGAATACCACCCAAATAACTATTTGACATCTCTGTGGTAGGACTGCCAACACAGTGAGTTAAATCAGCATAAGAGCTAAGAACTGACCCTATTTAAAATGGGACTCTGTATCAGGCCTTTATGTTATAAGCCCGTTTTCTGTAACCTTTACTAATGCTATAGTTTGCTGTAAATAGATCAAAGCATCAGACCGCTGATCTGGGAGCCTGTTTCACTCCGTGTGCACTGGACTTATACTCATTACTGAGCTATGTCAGTTTGCACTGGAGAGACCCTTAATTTACTGGAGGCTTTTCTCTCCAATCATGACTCCTTCTTTATGGGACATTTTGTTTTGGAAGCTGTTTTTTCTTTAATTTCCCTTATCTGGGTGTTTTCAAGTTACAAGTTCTTTGTTATTGTTTTTATTCAAGTTCAAATGTTAAAGTCATCTGGGGTTTGCATGGTGGAGCGAAAAATTGTATTAAACAATTTATGTCTCAGCAAGAATATAGAATCATAACCCTTAATGTTAATGGGTTACAAAATCCAACTAAAAGAGGAAAACTCATAGCTTAGATGAAGAGGGAACAACAACATATAATCTTTTGGCAAGAAACTCATCTGGTAAAAACAGACCGTGAGAAACTTAAAAAAATGGGTTTTAAAAATACATTCTATTCTTCTTATACAAGTAGACATGCAAGAGGGGTTGCAATACTTATTGCAAATAAAGTAGATTTCCAGCTCTCCAAACAGATCACGGACAAGGAAGGACGTTTTGTCTTGGTGAGAGGAACGTTAGACTCAAAGGAAGTAACATTAGTTAACGTCTACAGACCGCCAGGACAAGACAGGACACTAATTAATAGAATATTTGATCTTATAGCTGCAGAAGTTTCTGGTGTCTTGATCTGTGGTGGGGATTGGAATGCACAGTTGCATCCCACCGTGGACTCCTCAAACCCAACAAAAAAAATTAACTCTGAGTCACTGTATATTAAGAAAATGATTAAAAGGCTAGGCCTAGTTGATGTATAGAGGGACTTTCACCCATCTGTGAAACAGTATACTTTTTTTTCCCACCCCCACGCAGTTTACTCACGAATTGATTTTTTTTTTATTTTTAGAACAGACAGACACAGAGAATTAGATTGCAACATCAGTGTTAGGGATGCATCCGACCACTCCGGAGTATATTTGAAACTACATTTAGATGTCCAACTTAAAAACACCATTTGAAGACTCAATACTACTCTGCTAAATGATAACCAATTTGAGGATTTTATTAAAAAAGAAACTAGGGACTATGAAGAATTAAATAATGACACAGAGGTGACACCAAGTACCTTATGGGACGCTGCAAAGGCAGTATTGCGAGGAAAAATTATAATGTGGTCATCACAAAAGAAAAAAGAAAAACTTAAGCAACTCAATGACCTGATAAATGAACTAGACACACTGGAACAGAAGCATATAGAGACTAATGATCCTGCAATATTGGAACATCGGTTGTGAAATCGGAACTAAATAAGAAACTAAATGACAAGGTGGAACTCAAACTTAAGTATATCAAACAAACTTATTATGAGAATGGACCTCGAGTGAAAAAATATTGGCCTGGAGATTAAGAAAACAACAGTCTGAAAGATCCATCTACAAAATAAAGGACCACGCCACCAACCAGATGTGTCATAGGCCAGAAGATATACATAAGTCATTTGAAATATACTACAGGAACCTATAAAGTCAACCCAAATTAGCAGAGCCCCCTACAGTAAAGCATTTCCTAGACTCTCTAGACTTACCATCTATTGGCATAGAACAAAACAAGCGAATAACCACAGACATAACAAAAGCAGAAATTGATAAGGCCATTTCGAGTAAGGAAACGAGTAAGGCACCTGGGAGAGATGGTCTGCCGGCAGACTGGTATAAGACTTTTAGGGACTCCCTGACACCATTGTTACTAAAATGTTTTAATTATGTACTTAAAGGGGGCGAGAGCCCGCCATCCTGGAAACAGGCCATAATATCTGTATTACCGAAACCAGGAAAGGACAAGATGGAGTGCAGCTCATATAGACCTATTTCTGTTTTAAATACTGACTATAAAATATTCACCTCAATAATTGTTAATAGACTAGAAAATATCATCCCAGACCTGATCGACACGGACCAGATGGGTTTTGTTAAAAACAGACGCACCCAAGACAACGTGAGGCGAGCAATACAGCTCATGGACATTATGAGCAGAAGTAATACAAAGTCTTTAGCAATTAGCTTTGACGCAGAAAAGCTTTTGACTCCGTGCGTTGGGAGTTCCTGTACTTGACTCTACAACGTTTTGGCTTCAATGATACAGTTATTAGATGTCTTAAATCTATATACGATTCACCGACGGCCCGCATTAAAATAAACGGCAGTCTTTCAAGCACAATCTCTCTGGAACGGGGATGCAAGCAAGGCTGCCCATTAAGTCTCATCTTATTTGCGTTATTTATAGAGCCACTTGCTCAAAAAATCAGGAAGACCCGAAAATTATAGGAATTTCACTTAAGGGAAGAGAATATAAAACATGTCTGTACGCGGATAACATCTTGGTGACTTGTCTGACCCCGATACCAGTCTGCCTAAACTCATGTCCTGCCTCAATCAATTCAGTCTCTATTCGGGATATAAATTGAACATAGAGAAAACTCAGACCCTCTCTTTTAATTACTTACCTCAAGAAGACATACGCAAAATGTTTAAATTTAAATGGAAAACTAAAATTATGAAATACATAGGTATTAATATTCCGAAGACTTTAAAGGACATATATGACGCAAATTATGGTATTATTACAAACAAAATTAAAAATGACTTGATTTGCATAACCGAATAGAAACTATAAAAATGATTGTTCTACCTCAACTGTTATTCCTTTTTCAGTCCATTTCAGTGGAAATACCATCTAAACAGTTCAACGAGTGGAATCGGACGATCTCTAGGTTTATATGGCAGAACAAGAAACCAAGGGTGCGATATAAAACTTTACACTTACCAAAAGACAAAAGAGGGATGTCACTCCCATGTTTGGAGAGCTACTACACAGCAGCACAACTGCAGTATGTTGTCTACTGGTGTGTAGAGGGATATGATGCCAAATGGAAAGAAATAGAACTGAGTCAACTTGATATCCCTCTTCAACCTCTGCTAGGTGATAAAAGCCTCAAGACTATCAAGTAATTTAAGTGACCTTACAAAAGTCCCCCTTAACATCTGGTTCAAAGAGGTCTGCAATTCACACTTAGAGAGGAATGCACGGTTATTAAGGTGGGTTGAATATGATAAAGATTTCAGACCAACACAGCTTGATTTGAGATTTAAGGAAATGACCCGAAAAGGCATTACTTCATACTGTGTAATTTCATCCAATACTGGCTCGGACAGTTTCCAACAACTGCAGGAAAAATATGATTTAGGCAAACATGATTTCTACAGATACTTACAGCTTAGGCATCATTTTGACAGAAACATTAAAATACAAGAGGAATGTGACAGGGACCTCATTAACATTATCATTGATGCCTATAAAGGTAAAATCTATAAGAGAGTGGTTTCTAGAATATACTTATGCAATCTTACAAAAAAAATGTCAACATATAACATTGACAGAAGACGAGTGGCTAAACATATGTCAAATTAATTCCTCCACCACCAGTTCAGGGTAGTGGAGGGAGTTCGCAAAACCGTGGAAGAATGTTATCAGGCTTTTTACAACCCGAGAAGAAAATATCTACAGAGTGGCGAAACTGAATCTGGGCAATGTTGGAGGCAATGTAGTAATGTGATGACTGACCACTATCATATCTTTTGGTGTTGCCCAGTAATCCAACCTTACTGACTGGATGTAGTTAAAGAAATAAAATCAATTCTTGGTTTTGAAATTGAGTATAACTTTCAAACTATATATTTGTGTAATCTGCCAACTGATCTCAGTTCCCAGGATAAGTACTTACTGAAAATACTGCTGACAGCCAGCAAAAAATCAGTAACAAAGAAATGGCTTAACAGGGAACCACCGATGGTGAGAGAATGGACAGCCACTGTAAAAGAAATATACGAAATGGAAATGCTGACCTTCTCCCTAAGATTTAATGGTAATAAGGCCCAGAAGTATTGGTCGAAATGGCTATTATATGTAAGTGAGAAAATGGTATAGAGTAATGCCTCTTTTCTTTTCCCTTATTTACTCACTACTGAGATGGATGTTTAATGTCAATTAATGTTGTAAGACTGACTAAGTTACTCTGGAAACTCTTTGTATAAAACCTCAAAACTTTGCACTTAAAAATAAAGTTAAAAAAAAAAAAAAAGGCAAAACTGCCCAAAAAATATCTTTGAAAAGAAAAATTTGTTTTCTTGGTCCTCCACTTGGTTGTTGCCATGATTCACTGTGAGGAATCAGCTGACTCATGTCGATGCATGAACATTCATGAGGTGCTTTGTATTGACCATTTATGGTTACATGTGCGTATAGAGAGGGCGGTATATGAGGCTGATCCATGTGCAGACAATTCCAAGTGGATTTGGGATTTATATAAGGAAATTGCATACTGGCAATTTAATAAATCAGCTGTGCATTCCAATACCCATACTGACATAAGATTTAGTGTGTCCCAGTACATAGTACTGCAAATGCAAATGCAAATGCAGTATGCCAAAAATACCAGGATGTTCTACCACATCCGGTTGGATTTTTGCACTATGCAAGCCAGCATGCTTTTCTGGCTATTCTGACCCACAATCCACTGAGCAGCGGAAGTCAGATCAACTGTCAGAAGTTGCAATGATGGATAACAGCGCATTCAGGTGACTGATGACCAGTCAATTACTATTAATAGGAATATTAATTGTTTAATTGAATAAAATAATCATAAATATCACTAACAACAAAAGGGATGAGTATTAAATACCAATGACAGAAAAATGTATACCCTCTGTAATTTTACTATCATGAATATAATATGTTAGAATCTACAATGTAGTTATTACAACATCATACAACATATAACAACATCAGAGCTGTCCCAGTTGACCTCCTTCTCTGGTGAACTTGGTGAATGGCATTCTGTTTTGGCAGGGGCATAACCAGAGCAGGCAGTGCAGTTGCACTGGGGCCCGTGGGACAGGGGGACCCGAGGAGAGAGCAGGTCCCCCAACAGTGTGTTGGCCAGAGATCAGACTCTTGTAATTCATTGTGATTGCCACCACAGAAATACACCCATGTTCAAAGAAAAACTCATATTAGATTAAAAGAAGTGGGGCCAGCTGCTATATACGTTGTTGTAAAGGCAAGTCCCTCTCCATCGTGTTTTTCTTTTTTTCTTTTTTTTGGTGAAAGAGACAGTAGCAAGCTATTCTACAATATAATTACATGTTGACGTTCATAAACTATAAAACCACAAATAAACTATAAAAATGTTTAATTGAATGAATTCTTTATTTTATTTGGTATTTTTGTCATATACAGATTTGCGGTGATGATTGCTGGGTAATATGTACGCTGATGTTGTCCAATGTCACTTCTTAGGTAGTTCAGATGAAAAAATATTTTTTATTTTTTGGCGTACATGTGTTTTGTTATTTGTATGTACGCAAACATTTAGTTTGGATTCTCTGCAGAGTTTTACAAATGAGGCCCCTGGTCTGGCTGTTCTGTTGACAGTGTCAGACATTAGGTTTCATTGTTTAAATGATGCAGGTTTGTCATTTGTTGGAAAAGGGACTTTATTTGGTTGTCCATTTTTTGGCCTAATTATTCTGACAGATAGAATAACACCTACATCCAAACACTGGGCATTCAAATGTGTCAGCTGTTAATAATTCAGTGCAAGATGGAAGAGAACAGACCTCTCCCACAGAACTGGGTCATCCTTTAGATGTTCAGGAGGAGCATAGTTGTAATAGTTAAAACAGAATCAGTCAGCATGCTTTGTTAACATGAATCGTGTCATCTAACTAGTACATATACATATTAATGGGAATAGTCAGAACTTTGTGGTTTTATTGAGGGATGGATTTAGCAACAACAAAAGACAAAATGAGGAAGAATTTCATCAAGGTATGTTTTACAATTTCATTACAAGAAGAGTGGTTGTGAAAATCACACTGAAGGTCATTTGAGCTTATATGCACAAACGTATAGTATATATCAATATATTTGTTTTATTCAGTACAAACATTAGCTGTTCAATGCTGTGCTGTCATCTAGCTTTTTTCCAGCAGATGGCACCATCCTACTTTTGGAGCACCAGTTTGCATAATGAGAGCTCCCCACAAAAGCAGCAGGAATGTACAAAAGCAAATGAATCATGAAAATGATCCCACTTGGAAAAATCAAGTAGCATTATACATCACAAAGTCTGTTTCCAGTTTTCAGTCATTTCAGTCATTTTCAGTCCTTTCCAATCCATCTTATTAAATATTTATATTTGTACACTGCAGCATGCCGATCAAAAGAGTATATGAAGGTTAATTTAAGCACACAGAACACCTCTTAAAAGAGCCTTCTTGTTTGAGCAGACACATCACACAGTTTGACCTCAAGGCAGCAAGTAGAGCTATCAGTCAGAGAATCTGGGAAGCTGTTGGGAAACCGATCAGAAAATAAGTGGACGTATCAATTGGCAAAGTCAAACAGTACCTGCTGTAGTCTGAATAGATCCTTGGCTGTCAAGCTGATATTAAGAGCTCAGACTTGTTTGTTGAAGATCAAAATGGATCCTGAAAGTGAGCCTAAGGGCTGTATGATGGCTTCGCTCACACCAGGACTTCAAATCCCTCTGCTTTCTGTCTCATTCACAAATCCACTACAAATGCAAAGGAAATCACAGTTGTACTTTAAAGGGATAGTTTTTAAGTGGGGTTGTATGGGGTACTTATCCATAGACAGAATATTACATACAGTAGATGTCAGTCAACACAGCACACCCCCAGTTTGAAGAAGCAGACTTGAGTGCGACGTAGAAGCTAAGCAATCTACTGCTGTGGATGGAGGCAGCAACAAATGTCTTTTAGCCACCTCAAAAAGTCCCACCTAATTTTTTTAGGTTTTATGGTGGTTTTACTCACCATACATGTTTTAGAACCAGGCCAGGCTTCATGGTTGCAGATGGATACTGGAGAGTTATTGTGACTAAATATTTATTTATTTTTTATTAACTAAGGGCTTATGGCAACTACATGTCTGAATCCAACTGACAAAGCATCATCCATTATCATCCACCTGCTCTGGAGCAGACCATTGTGCTGGTCACAATAAAAAATTGAGTTGCGATCATTTTCATCAGTGCAGTCTATCACATAATGGCTTGACATCCAAATGAGTTGGCACAGTCATTATGTAATTTGATATAATTGTTGGGATCTCTTCTTGAAGCAGGCATTTTCTCCAAGCATACTGAAACTCATTACCTTCCACCAAAGTGCAACTGCTTGCATCTTAATACTGGTTATCCAATTACGCATAACATTGATGCCTTACTCTCCTATAGGTTAGTTTATATATAGGAAAAGGAAACATTATAGATGTGATTATGAGCATCACATCTTTAGAAGCAACTTCCTAGAAAAGTAGCCAGTCGATCAAAATAGCAGTCGATTTCAGCCACTTTCTTGCAGCAGAACCCAGAGGTTATTTCAACGCTGCTGACTTTTTACAACATGATATTTTTCTGTCATAAAGCATGAAAGCATGTAAGCACAAAAGCGGATATGTCATCTGAAAGCATGTCAAAAGGCTAGTTCATGGGTAACATGCAGCCCAATCTGATTTCCAGTGGGCCGGCCCAGTAAAACCATTGCATAAGTACCTATTAGTAAAAACACCTCCAAAATATTCCCATTCTTTTAGTATAAAGAATTCTGAAAAAAAAGCGTCCATTTACAAAACAGACGATGAACAGCCTGAGATAAGTCAGTTTCAACACTTTGGGCTCTAGTTTCGCAGACTGGGCGCGGCGGAGGCGCAGCGCACCTGCGCTTCGCCAACTGGGTGTGGCCAGGCGGATTTTGCAAGTTTGGCACACCGTGCGCCTGGCACAGCTACTCCTCTATCCCACCTCTGTCCCTCCTACCGGCGCAAGTCGGAAAGAGGGAGGAGAGAAGGCGTGGAGTGGGTTTTACACAC
>NC_065508.1:42187021-42192617 GCF_006386435.1 Epinephelus moara | reverse complement strand
GGCTTACACCGGCTGCGCTCCCCCTGCGCTGACAGTAGACGTGGTTTCAGTTGGCGAGCTTTTAGCGCACCTTCGGCGAAGCCTTTTGGCACGAAACTGTCACTGCGCCAAGTTGGATCTGTCGACACCTCCCCCTGCTGCACTGCCACACCCATCTCAGCGCACCTCGGTCTGCCAAACTACCAAACTGAGCGTGCCTCGGGTTGCGCTGCTCAAAACTAGCTCTGCGCGGGGTTCGCCACCCTGCGCCACCCCGTGCTGCGCCGGGAAACTAGAGCCCAAAGTTTCAGTTTTTGCACATCAAGTCAGTCTAATACTCACTGTCATTATGTGTGCATTTTCCATACACCTACACTCTTATACAGTAATGCTGGCATCACCACGCCAAAATAAAGTGGAAGCTATTGACCTGACAAATTATTTATAAATCAGATGTTTTGGCAGTGCCTTATAAACAGTGTTCCACCTGTATTGTTTTAAGACAGTGGTGTAATGTCAGTAAGTACATTTACTTAAGTACTATACTTAAGTACAAATTTGAGGCTTTATACTTTACTTTGAGTCTTTTTCTTTTACCACTTTATACTTTTACTTCTCTACATTTCAGGGGGTATTATTGTATTTTTTACTTCTCTACATCTATCTGAAAGCTTTAGTTACTAGTTACTTTACAGATTAAGATTTTCGCATTAAAAAAATACAAGAGAATTATATCAAATATGATGTTTTGTTATAAATTAATCTACCCAACAGTTTATACACGTGCAGCTGAAACAATTATTCGACTGACAGAAAATTAATTGGGAACTATACTGATCCATATTCAAGTCTTTTCTTTTTAATAATTGTGTGTTCAGCATGTTTTTTTTTTTTTTGTTTGTTTAATTTATTGCATTACTATTGGGTGCTTTTACTTTTGATACATTAAGTACATTTTGGTGATTATACTTACTTAAGCCCTTTTTAAACAGGAATTGTGCGAATTTGCAGGAAAGCCCAATCAGTCTTCTTTCAGCATTGGCAGTATAAAAACAAAATCGGGGAGTGCAGCAAAATGCCGCCGACCTACTTTCGTTTATACAGAATGCGCCTTTTTCAGGATAATGGGGGCGTGAGCAAGTAACAAAACGTGACATGGGAGGGAAGCCCTGGCTAGTCAGTCCTTCGGCAATTCTCTTGTAAGTCGACCCGTCCTTCACCGTTCCTGTCATCTGACGGTTAATGGCCTCGTCGTTTGCGAGGGCAAGGAGGGCGCGCAATTCTTTGTCTCCTCAGTTGCTCATCTTTACAGTGTCTGTCAGGTTTGCATTTCCCTCTTGCTACGAGCTGCTCGCTAATTCCTGCTATCAGCTGTTTCCTGTTTATCCACTGCCAGTGGCTTGCATGTGCGGCATCATCGACCGCTCCTCCCACAAGTCATCAACAGCCAGAAGGCCGGTTCCGCCAATAGGACTACCCTACGAGGCGGAGAATTGGAACTCCAAGGAGTGAAGGTCCTAAAGCTGGGCCAGGTAGGCGGTAGCTGTTCAGACTCTGTCCGCCAAGCTGGAAGCTGTAGTTGAACACTATCTGGTCTTTCCCATTGTGCCTGACCACGTGATGGGGCAGGAACCACGACTCTTCGGATGTGTCAGCTTCACAGGAGTCGATCTTGGTGACGTACCCTGCAATCTCTAATTTTGTGATCTCCCCATGGTAGGTAGATGCACGCTGCGGGTCTTGAGCTAACCCCTTCTTTGTGTTCCGCAGGTTTTTCATCATGACTTCCCTGGGAACTCGCAGCTTGGGCATAGTTTGGACTCGCAAGAGGGGAGTAGCGTACTGATACGCTCCATTGACCTCTACACGGGTGGTCTTGGCCTCCAACAGGTCCACTGCGTACTTGTCCTGTCTGGATCTGGTCACTAACCTCTTGCTTTTGAAAGGCAGTGTATCCAACTACCACAACTGTTCAACTTGATGAAATAGTTCAGCAGGAGAGGAAAAGTGAACAAGCACTGTGTGGTCGGAAGCTGTTGCTGCAAGTACTTCGCTGGACCTTGGAGTGTCCAGCCCAGGTTAGTCTTGACTCATGCCAGGCCACCAGGGGGGCCCAGGTGCATTGGCTCGGTTGGAACAATCAGATCAGCATGGTCAGACCTAATCAGGAGGGTTGGCTGAGCTCCATCAATGGGCGGGATTGCCAAGCCTTGTAGGTGACGGTACTTCTTCTGGAGCTGAGAAACTGGGTAGCTGTACTGAGACAGGCCAAGGTGTTCACCTGTGAAGGCACCTTGTATGGGGAACCTCTTACTTGGCTGGGACGGTGGGGAAATGGTGAAGGAGACTCTTGAGCCTGGCAGTGTCTTGATATCCTGGTGGATAGTACGGAGAGTCAGGTCTTCTGCTTGACCCTATATTCCCAGGTGTCGTGCTGCTGAGGAGAGCAGGATGGTTCTCTCCGAACTGTCATCCAGCACTACCTATGTGTCGAACACTCTATCCTGGTAATGCAGGTTAACTCGAACGATCTTTAAAAGCACTTAGCTATACCTGGCTACATTTGGCTGATCCAGGTAGTGAATCTCTGCTGTCGATATGAGGGTTGGCTCACTCTCACTCCTCTGGTTGACCTTGTGCAGGACGGAGAGGTGTTTGGACTTACGAAGTCGACACGGCTTCTTCAGGTCGCAGGCGGAAGCTAGGTGAGAACGACCGCATCTCCAGCACCTTCTCTTGGCTTTGATCCAGTCCACTATCTCCCCTTTGGTCAGCTTAGCAAAGCGCTCACATTGGCTGAGGTAATGTTCTGACTCACAGTAGGGGCAGTATATCTTACCCTTACCTTGGGGCGGGACAGGAGGAGCTTGAGCTTGAGGACTTGTGCTGCTTGGAGTCCTTCCTGTCCTTCTCATTGTGAGCTTGAAGGGAGGACTCAATATCCGGGCATCTGACTTCTGCCTTCAGCCACTCTGAGAAGTCAATTAGTGACAGCTTCATCTTCTCCGGATCCTTCCTGTACTGTTGACGATGGAACCTCTCTTGCTGGTGCTTGGGGAGCCTGCTGAGGAGGCGTTTGACACTCTACCACAGTAGAGTTCCTTGTGGCCTTCACCTTGGAGAGACTTCAGCATCCCAACCAGCGACTGCACTCTTATGGCAAAGCCTTATTGTCTCGGATGGGTCGTAGACGTTCCATATCCTCTATCTCCTTCAGCGCAAACTGATATGGGCGTCCATAGCGCTCATCCAGCGCTAGATGAGTAGGGCATACTCGACTCTGCGTGAGCTAGCACTAGGAGATGGGCATGCAGCACCTTGTTCTGCTTCAACAGGATGGCATTATGATGCTCAGACTGTGAAGGATGCAGGAGGGTGCTGAGTGAAAGCCATAGCTCTATATATTGAGCTCTATCCTCTTTATTGAAGTCCGGAAACGTTGGGCATTCTACATTGGGAGGTAAATGGTAAATGGACCTGCATTTGTATAGCACCTTTCTAGTCATCCGACCACTCAAAGCGGGTGGCCGAGACTACTGCAACTCAGTTTTTTTAACTCACTCACACACCGATGGAAGCATCATCGGGAGCAATTTGGGGTTCAGTATCTTGCTCAAGGATACCTTGACATGCAGCCAGGAGGAGCCGGGGGATCGAACCGCTGATCTTCCGATTGGTGGACGACCTGCTCTACCTCTGAGCCACAGCTGATACGCTGTGGGGAGGTAAGGATAAGGGTTCCCTTGGTAAAGTTGGTGGGCCAAGTAAGGGGGCTGGTGTGCTGACGGGTGCACAGACTGAGGCATATGGTGAGGAGCAGGATGCTGTGCAGGCTGAGGTGCAGGCGTGGGCATCACCCAAACTGGTGGTGGGTATGCAGGCTGTAGCACGGGCGGAGCAACTGGTGGGAGGAAAGGCAGAGGCACGGTTTGCACCGGAGGTGGGTACCTCAGCTGAGGCTCCTTGCTTCGTTCATGCTTGCTGGGTGAAGTTGCGTCATCAGGGCTATGTGGGATAGGGTAAGATTACTGTGAACTGCCAGGTGATCCAGTTCTTGATGAGCCTACTAGCTGCTGGAAGCCCAGGGGTGGGCCACTGGGATGGCTGGGCTGAGGATATGAAACTAGATCATGTTCATTCACCTGCTTGATAGCCTGGAGGTCATGGTGTGGATCAAGTGCGTGTTTTGGGGGGTGAGTGAAGAGGCGGGGGTAATGTCCACTGTTGCTCATGGACCTTCAAATCTCCTAACCGGTGAGTTAGTTCTGCAGCTACACTTACTTAATCCTCAGTTCGGGAATGGTGAGGGGCACGTGCAGTGGAAAACTGTGGTTCACCTACTCTGTCTGGGTGGAGTTGGCGAACAGGTGTCTGATGCCGTGATGACCTCTTTGACCACTGAGCTGGGGACCAAGGGGTATGTTGCTGCAGAATGGTCTCCAAGAGCTCTGTTTGCTTCTTGGCCATCTCACTCTGTTGTCACGCTGTCTCCGCTAAATAAACAGAACAGATAACGGAAAATAATCACTCAGTCCAAGTTTGTAGGAAATGACCACATAAATAGCTGCTAGGCTTCCAACAACACTGTATAAATTGCTAACAGTGCCTAAACATCTTAACTATGAACAAATCAATACTTACTTGTGGTCATAGATGCACACAAACTGAAAAACTCAACTAAAACTGTATTGACTGACTGTTTCAGTCCATCTGCTGCTCTTCACAAAGTCCAGACAAGTTGTGTGCAGAGGGCCAAGCCATGTGCAAAGGGCAAGCAGGGGTAGGAGAGAGAGAGCAGGCCGTGTGCAAAGGGCGAGCAGGGGTAGGAGAGGGAGAGCGGGCTGTGTGCAAAGGGCAAGTGGGGTGCTGTGCGGTCTAACAGGATGTATATGGAGCTTTATCCCTATCTTTTTTCAAGAGAGTGGTCTATCAGTTTGAGAGCATTATTTATTGATTTCACGCTCAAAAACCCTGCCCTCGCACTCAAATAGCCTGTGCTTGCGCTTGGATCTACTCTGTTTCTGCTCAAACTGTGTGCTTGCACTCAGATACCATGTTGCTCGCACTCAGATACCATGTTGCTTGCGCAGATTTCCTGCTCATGCTTCAGTTTTTCTCCTCACACTCAAACTGTTTCTGTACGCTTACGGAATTTCTGCTCTCAGATTTTTGCCCTGCGCTTGGATTTTTTTGTGTAACAACCCTGTCAAAATCCCCCAACCAATAGAACGCCAGGTTTACTGTTGACCAATGAAATGATCCCTGCCTCAAGGGAGGAGGCAAGGAGGCATATATATATATATATATGTTAGCATTAACAGAAAAGTCGATTAGTGGCACACAAGCACACCTCCCGGGAGGAGTCGACAAGTTGTGTGTTTTTTACCTCTCTCTCTCTCTGTGTGCTTGTGTACGGAATGCAATCACTGCCTCTGACGCTGATACTTTATCCTTGACTAAACATACTCGGGCGTACTATAAGCGGAGCAGACTCCGCGAGGAATGTCTGCAGTCATTCGAGCTTTCATAGTCGAGCGCACTTCCACGTTGTAGTTTCCTGTAAAAATGTCCGTGAAAAATCCCCGCGATGTGAAAAATACATGCCGACACAGGGCTT
>NC_065508.1:42186173-42186521 GCF_006386435.1 Epinephelus moara | reverse complement strand
CATCAAAGAACGAGGCAATCAAAAATAAATCTGCTTTTGTGCATCTTTCCAACTTGTCCATGGCGGGATTTTGTGCAAACTCGTCCATATCGAACATGATGTGCCCCCACACAACAAAGAATACTGCCAACCAAAGACTTGCAACAACAAATCTCAACAACGAAAACGGGACTAAAGAACGGACGAGCCCCCACTTTATGTTACGCCCCGGTCTAGGGGTGTGGGTGCATAACATAAGGACACACAGGAACACGGGAGTAAATGTACAGGTGAGCAATTTATTGCTACACACTCCAAAAACACACTGTACAATATTGCACACAAAATGGAGCAAAAGACGTCAGGGTG